>NC_058375.1:155530439-155830439 GCF_018350175.1 Felis catus
TCCAGTTTCTTAGCATTGTGGTTGGAAAAGATGCATGGTATGACTTAAATCATTTGCATTCGCTGAGACTTCTTTTGTGGCCTAATATGTGATTTATTCTGGAGAATGTTTCATGTGCACTTGAAAAGAATGTGTATTCTACTTTTTCAGAATGGAATGTTTTGAATGTATCTGTTAGATCCATTTGGTCTAATGTATCATTCAAAGCCACTGTCTCCTTGTTGATTTTCTAAACTGGTGTAATATTAATTCAAGAAAGATTGTGATAAATTAAGGATACTATTTTAGTATTTAGAGCAATCACTAAAACATTAAAACAGAGGTATACATAAAAATAACAGAGGGAGTAAAATGAAGTGTCAAAAGGATTATTTGGAAGTACTCAGTTAATCCAAACAGTCAGAAAAAGAGGATAAAAAGAACAAAGAACAGAGAAGAAAATAGAGAACATATAGTAATTCAGCTAACATAATTAATCATTAAATTATATTAAATTTAAATGGATTAAATACTCCAGTGAACAGGTAGAGATTGACAGAATAGGCTGAAACAAAACAAAAACACAATTCAACTATCTGATGTTCATAGGAGCTGCATTTTAATTTTTATTATATTTGCTCTATATTTTTATTTGGAAGTTATTTCTAACATTAGAATATATGAGAATAGTATAGAGAATTCCCCAATTATCCTCTGTTCAGATTCACTTATTGCCCACACATCACTACACAACAACTGTATGAAAAAATAAATCCTCTTGAGTCATCAGGGTTCAGAGAGGTTATATGACTTCCCTAAGGCTTCACAGCTAGTAAGCTTTTATTGGTGTTGCAGTACAAACTCAGGCAGCCCTAAGTCCAGAACATATGTTCTTAAATATTATGCCTTATGTATAGTAATGTGTATAAAGGTAGTTGTGAACTGTCAGTGTCAATATTCAAATGTAAGTTGAGCTGGCTTCATAATAACCATTTTGTATCTCAATATAAAATAATTAGTTATCCAAAAATAATTGGTTAAAAGTCCAATGTGAAGGTTTCTAGAGTAGAAACCTTATCACAGGGGTTGCTCAAGGTTAGTGCTAAATGACGGTATTTCAGGGATAGTATATAGAGGGATCCTGCCTTGCATAGAAGATCAAATAAAATGGAAGAAAAAGGCCCTTCAGATTCTAAGAATATATTTATTTGATATTTTGTTGGAATACTCACAATTTCAGTTTCCTGATTTGCCCTTCTTCTCCAGTCCAAAAAATATATTGTATCCTTTAGAGGTCATCTTTATTTATCAGTAGATTTTCATTGTGTTCATAATTGCCTTAGGTATTAAGGTACTTTCCAGATATAAAGAAAAATTTTCGTAGTGTTAAATAAAAGGGGGTTCTTATATCTTATTAAAACTTAAACTTCATTAAAATTTTCAGGCTCCATTAAACTTAGTTAAGCCTCATTAAATGAGGCTTAGTGTCTTTAGCCTTCTTAAACCAAGCTGGGAATAACGAAACTTTTTGAAATCCTTATGATACTTTTAGGCTCAAAAGACTAGATAACACTGGTTAAGCATCAAAAGCTAATTAACCTGGGATCATTTAACATCTTTTCTTCATGGTTGATAGAACACTTAAATTGTTAAATCGGTTTGAATTCCATTAAATAGTTTTAAATTAAATTAAATTAAATATTATTTTAATATAAATATAATTATATATATTTTATATATATAAATATATATATTTGAAGGAACCCACAGTTATTTTTGGATAGCCATAATAAATTAAATATTATTTTAATATAAATATAATTATATATATTATATATATATATAAATATATATATTTGAAGGAACCCACAGTTATTTTTGGATAACCATTTGCTCTTTGGTGAGCTGTTAGACTGTTTCTTTGTTTCAGTACCATATGAATTAATATTTCAGAATATCTCTATGGTATTTAGAAAGTTAAATATTCTTAATAATTTCTTTTTACTTTATTTCCATTCCATTAAAGAACTGTACCAATCAGAATAAGGTAATATAAAATGGTAATTAAATGTTTGAAAAACAGTAAAAAAAAAAGTAACATTAGTTCATTCTTTTAACAAATATTTTCACTTAAGCATGGGATGCTTCTACTCATGTAGTACATTATCAGTGATTGGTTAATACCCAGGTCGTGAAGGACAGTTAACTTGAATTAATCACTTAATGCCCAGGGGCAGACTCTACCAGGTTACGGTGGCAATGCCAGAGCTGTGTAGAAGAGGACATGTCCTTAGTCCAAAACCCCACTCTGAGTCCCTTACAACTTGCCAAGTGCTTTATATAGCATCTTTTTTATTGACACTACCAGTGCTATTGGGCATGGCCGGTAATAAGGCCTAAAAAGTGGGGACAGCTTGTTTGGGTCTGCTATGGAGTCCTTTCTCCATTCAGATCCCATGCTAAACTGCCTGGTGAATGAGTTCGAAGAATAGACACCAATATGGTATGTGTTTCCTCTAGTTATCCTAAGAATCCAAACAAACAGTATACTTCTTTCCTCATAGGATATAGTATAGATTGTCTCACATTAAAAGGGATATTCCAGCATACTTCTTTTTTCTGGATAAGGAGATGTGTCAGACCCCTTAACTTTTGCAAGATTTGTCCCATATCCTCTTGCATGGTTGTGTCTTATTAAGGCATCTAAAGAGTTTGCCATATCCTATAGCCAGGTCCAGTTAGTATAATATCATATCCTCAATATAATGAACCAGCTTGATAGTTGAGGAATAATAGGACAGCCAAGGTCCCTCTGGACTATGTGATGACCAGAAGCAGAAGAATTGACATATCCTGTAGTAAGACAGTAAAAGTGTTCTATTATTTCTGATCATGCTTATATCTGTTGATATAAGTCTAAAGAAAGAAACATAGGTGTGTCAGGATATATTGGTTTTATCCACTAAAACCTCTATTTTCCTACCACAGTTGTGATTGGTAAAATGATCTGATTAAATTAGCAGTATTATCTAATCATTCATTTTGTAAGGCCTGTCTGGCTTTTGTATCAGCCAAAAAGGTAAATTAATGGGGGAAGCAGTAGGAATCATCACCACTCAGTTTTTCAGGTATTGGATAATAACATTGATTTCTGTTCATCTCCTGGGATAGGATATTGCCTTTAATTTACTGTCTTGGTGCAGGTGTAACATAATGACTTTCACATGACACACTTACCATACTAACCTTCAATTCACAGGAATAAATTTAGAGATTCTTTCAGATACTAAGTATATATTCTAGGACCAAAGAAAGAACCACAGCATATGGCCATGACTCCAGTGGATGTCTTGTGAGATACCTCAGACCCATAACTTCATCTTTTAACTGACCTTCAATGCCATGAACCATAGCAGGGTTTTGGGTCTCTAAGAATTAGCTTCAGTTCAGGGCCAACATCTAATAATCCTGAAAGGTCTGGCTATTTCCCTTTCCTTAGGCATGCTCACCTTGCTAATATTTACATTAGCAAATTTCTGCAATTATTTTGGATGAAGTCTATCTTTTCTCAGAGTAGGTCTCTTCTCCTTTTGGGTTATGATAAGATAAAAATTCTCTTGTTTGGGGTTGGAGGCAATGAGAAGTGGTGAGGTTGGGTCTTTATACAAAACAGACATCCTTGGGGCAACTGCTTGAGGTGAAAGATTGTATGCACAATAAGGCTGGTTCTTTTAGATAAGGATTGTCTGCTTCTACAATTAAGGAAGACTTTGAATAATTTAGGGATTTAAATTTCCTGGTCTTATCTGTTTTTACCAAAATGGCCCACTACCTTAGGTTCCAACCTCTTGCACACCATACCTTAATGTTAGTGAAGAGGTCTGGTAGAGTGCTACATTTAATTAACACTGCAACTCTGTAACCCTTACAGTCAAGCTCAGTGTTATCTGTCATAGGACTGTGGAAGATAAGGAATCTTTTAAAGCTTTCATAGAGATTTTCTAATTCTTTTTCTCCCCCCATGTTCTGAGCTAGGCATTCAAGAACTTCCACTTCTCATTTTCTCTAGGTAACATCTAGTATTTTCAGAAGCAGCCATTCCCATGCCACAATCTTTGTAATCCCTACTGTGACATAACCACTAATGGAACAGCCACTTGATATTCAAATATCAATAAAAACATACTAAATATATATAGCATTTTCCTTAATTTGTGTAATAGTTCAGTCAGCACTGTTTTTATAAATTTGAAGAATCATTAGGGGCTACAAAAATCTATGGTAAATCACTGTGGTCAAATAACAAAGATTACCTCTTCCTATGAGAGCTACCCCTAAGCCAAAACTCTCCTCACTAATTAAGCCTAAGTCTAAATGTGAACTTCACTCAGAAAGGGCTAAATCTAAAATACAGGTAATAGACTTTTAGTCAACTTCCTAATTTATAATCTGAGGAATTTGTGACATCATAGCCATATAGCTATATTAAAATGTATCTCATGTGATCATGTGAGGTGAGCATAAAATGACTTGTGGATCCATGACAGATCTAGTATGGTGATGGTTGTTGGTATTTTCTCCAGTTTGTTTGAAGTCTTTTAAGCCCTGTGAAGATCTTGAGGCTGGAAGCTACTGAATGCATGGGTATGGAAATAAGCACGGGTTGGGTGAAATAGTAACCATGTGTTCAGTGGAATTTGTCTGAGCCTCAGATCTCAGATTTGCTCTGGTTCTCTCTGAAACCTGAGCCACAAACTCTGTTTTACTTGCAGCATTTCAGGGCATGAATTCTCTCTGTTAATCTCAATAACCACCACCACTTGTTTGACTCTTGGAGAACTCATTACAAAATTAAAATGTCTTAAGATTTCTCTTTTGTAAGTTTCTCTGACATATTCATCCAGACTCCTCATATCTCCCAAATCCTGTTGAGCAATGTTAGATAATATACATCTTCAGTACCCTACTTGTGCTAAAAGAATGCAGTCTTGTACAGTTACCTGATTATTTTCATAACAAATGAAATTATATTTGGTTCCATAATGTATAAGAAAAATTCCTTGGTGTCCATCTTTCACTCATTTATAGAAACTATCGACCCTTCATATTAAGCCACTCAGATTTTGCTTTTTCAGGATGTGAACAAATCAGTAATAAGGAATAAAATCTAATAAGAAGAACATGTCCCACGTTATTTCATCTAAAAAAGGACAGGTCTATTTGAATAAGTAAAACTATGTATTAAAAAGCTTTTTCTTATATAGAAATGCCTTTTAATAACACCCTGTACTATGTTATATTCAGCTTTGAACTAGACAGTCTCCTATAGAGGTGGAACTTAGAAAACTTGATTTAACTAATGGCTAAGAATGATTTATAATTAATGTATCAATTATTCACATGTAAATGTTTCCAGACTGCAAGGGATATGTATACGATTAGTCGCATAAACAGGGCAATTTCTTCACAAGATAAATATGCTTAGCAAATTATTTTCTCATAAAGCAAAGGTGAAATTAAGCTGAACCCTTACTGAAACGTCAAAAATGTGAATTAGTTGGGTCCAAATTAGCTTTTCCTGTAGCCTTAAAAGCAGTATCTAATAGCTTTACAATCATATGATATTTAATATCCATATATTTGCATATATTTTATTTTTAAAGATATCTTTAATATTTATATGGAAACACTGCTGAAAAATGCAGTGAATGTTAAAAGCAGCAATAAAATGCATCTATTGTTTGAAAAAGTGTCTCTCCCAAGACTAAATCAATGACTTCCATGTTAAATTTTCTTAGTTTATGCTTCTCAACAATATTTTCTCTAATGCTGTAATGTCACAAACATAGCAAGCTGACTGCAAATCAAACCATGTTTATTCGGCTTCTAGTCACTAACACTAAAACAAAAATTTCAGAGTCAGGATTTACCTGACAAGTTTTCAGATGATGCATGAGGCAGATTAGCATACCTCCCTTAATTTTCCTTCAGTATTATGGCTTTAATCTTGAGAGCAAAAGCCAAGCATATCTGCAGTCAAACAAAAAGGATGTGAAAGAATAGTCACCTTACAGCATGAAAAGTGCAGTTGATGGACAATTTAAATTGTGTGTTTCCTGATGTCTTGGGCTAGAACACCTCCTACCATCTGGGACGAATTGGAATGTTGTGGCACAAAACTGGGATTGTGGGTTGAATTGTGTCCCCCGTAAGAAGATATGTCAAAATCCTAACCCCTGGTACCTGTGAATGTGATTTTATTTGGAAATGGGGTGGTTGCAGATGCAATCAAGTTAAGGTAACATAACACTGAATTAGGGTGGGCCCTAATCCTATATGACTAGTGTCCTTAGAAGAAATGACACAGATAGAAGACACACAGGGAAAATGCCGTGGGATGAGAGAAAGAGTTTAGAATGACACATCAATAAGCCAAAGAGCACCAGAAATTGTTGGTGACGCCGGAAGCTAAAGAAAGTCATGGAACATCTTCCTTAGAGCCTTCAGAGAGAGTATGGCTCTGCCAACACCACTGGCCTCCAGGACTATGAGAGAATAAATTTCTGTTGTTTTAAGCCACCCAATCAATGGCAATTTGTTAATAACAGCCCTGAAACTAATAAACCTGATTTTTTTTTTGTTTTTTAAAAATGAAAGAATTAAAAAATACATTGAAGTATAGTTGACATAAAATATTACGTTAGTTTCTGGTATACCACATAGTGATTTGATATTTGTAAACATTATGAAGTGACCACCACATTACCATCCGTTACCATACAAAGTTATTACAGTGTTATTGACTATATTCCCTAAGCTATACTTTACATCCATACACATGACTTATTTATTTTATAACTGGAAGTTTGTATCTCTTAATTCCCTTTACTTCTTTCACCCATAACTCCACCACCTTCTCTCTGGTAAACTCTGGTTTGTTCTCTGTATTTATGAGTCTGTTTTGTTGGCTTGTTTTTATTAGAATCCATATATAAGTAAAATCCTGTGGTATATGTCTTTATTTGTCTGGTTTATTCCATTTAGCATACTACCCTCTGGATCCATCCATGTTGTTGCAAATGGCAAGATCTTATCCTTTTTTATGGCTGACTAATATTCCATTGTATGTATGTACCATGTCTTTATTCATCTATTAGTGGGCACTTAGGTTCCTCTTATATCTTGACTGTTTTAAATAATGATACAATAAACATAGAGTGCATATATCTTTTTGAGTTAATGTTTTTTTTTTTCTTCAGATAAATTCCCGGAAGCACAATTGCTGGATCCTATGGTATTTCTATTTTTAAGTTTTTGAGGAACATCTATACTGTTTTCCATAGTGACTGTAGCAGTTTACATTTATACCAACAGTGTATGAGGGTTTTCTCTTGTCTTTTGATATTAGCCATTCTGACAGGTATGAGGTGATATCTCATAATTTTGATTTGCATTTCCCTGATGATTAGTTATGTTGAACACCTTTTCATATGTCTGTTGGCCATCTGTATGTCTTCTTTACAAAATACTTGTCAGGTCCTCTACCCATTTTTTAATTAGATTGCTGTGATTTAGTGTTGAGTTGTATGAGTTCTTTATTTTGAATATTAATCCCTTATTGGATATATCATTTTCAAATATGTCCTCTCATTCATTTTAATTTTGTTGATGCTTTTCTTTGCTATGCAAATCAATTTTAGTTTGATGCAGTCCCAGTAGTTTATTTTTGCTTTCGTTGCCCTTGCTAAGAAGACAGGCCCCCAAAAATACTGCTAAAAGAGTTTACTATCTATGTTTTCTTCTAGGATTTTTGTGGTTTCAAGTGTTACATTTAGGTTTTTAATCCATTTTGCATTTATTTTTGTGTGTGGTGTAAGAAAGTGGTCCAGTCATTCTTTTGCATGTAGTTGTTGAGTTTTACCAGCACCATTTGTTGAAGAGACCGTCTTTTTCTCCTTGTGTATACTTGTTCCTTTGTCATGTATTAATTGACCGTAAAAGTGTGGATTTGTCCCTTTGTCATATATTAATTGACTGTAAAAGTGTGGATTAATTGACCGTAAAAGCATTGATTTATATGTCTGTTTTTGTGCCAGTACCATACTGCTTTGATTAGTGTAGCTTTGTAGTATGCAGTTAACCTGGAACAACATGCATTTAAACTGTACACGTAAGGGGTGCCTGGGTGGCTCAGTTGATTGAGAGTCTGACTTCAGCTCACATCGTGATCTTGCAGTTTGTGGGTTTAAGCCCCACCTTGTGATCTGTGCTGACACCTCGGGGCCTGCTTTGGATTCTGTGTCTCCCTCTCTCTCTGCCCCTCTCTAAAGAATAAATAAACATTAAGAAAATTTTTTAAACTACACAGATCCATTTATGTGCAGAATTTTTTCCCAATATAGTATAGTACTATATGTGTATTTTCTTTATGATTTTCTTTTTTTTAAAGTTTTTTTAATGTTTTATTTATTTTTGAGACAGAGAGAGACAGAGCATGAGCAGGGGAGGGGCAGAGAGAGAGGGAGACACAGAATTCAAAGCAGGCTCCAGGCCTTGAGCTGTCAGCACAGAGCCTGACGCAGGGCTCTAACTCACAAACTGAGAGATCATGACCTGAGCCGAAGTTGGTCACCCAACCAACTGAGCTACCCAGGCACCCTTTATGATTTTCTAAATATCATTTTCTTTTCTCTAGCTTACTTTATTTTAGGAATACAGTATATGATACATATAATATACAAAATATATGTTGTTTATGTTATCAGTAAGGTTTCCAGTCAACTGGAACTGTTGTTTATGTTATCAGTATAAACTGTTGTTTATGTTATCAGTAAGGTTTCCAGTTGACTATTAATAGTTATGTGTTTGGAGTTATGTGTATGGAGTTATACAAGGATTTTTTGACCACATCAGGAGGGTAGCACCCCTAACCCCCATGTTGTTCAAGGTGAACTGTAGAAAATTTAGGAGTGTTATACCTCCAGCTTTGTTCTTTTTGAAGATTACTTTGGCTGTTCAGGGTCTTTTGTGGTTTCATACAAAGTTTAGGATTATGTATTTTAGTTCTGTGAAAATGTCATTGGTACTTTGATAGGAATTGTATTGAATCTGTAGATTGCTTTGGGTGGTATGGACATTTTAACAATATTAATTCTTCTAATCTAATTCCATGAGCTTGGAATTTCTTTCTATTTGTTTGGGTCTTTACTTTCTTTCATTGATGTCTTAATAGTTTCAGAATACAGGTCTTTTACATCTTGCTTACATTTATTCCTAGGCATTTAATTCTTTTTTATGGGTTTGTAAATGGAATTTTCTTAAGTTTTTTTCTGATAGTTCATTATTAGTGAAAACTGAATTTCCATGAGAGATATTGCTTTCCATTGAGGCCAAAGGAGGTCTTTATTAAAATATGTGTTTTTTTAAAAAGACAATGAATTAATATATCAGCAACTGTTAACATATCTTCTGTAAAACAGATTCTCTAAAGAAGTGAGACAAAACAAGATACATTGTTTGATGAGGATAAGGAAAGTTACAAAGTTTGGGAATCTATCTAAAAAGTGATATAGCTGGGGCTGATGGTGTTTTGTACTCATTTGCCAGGTAGAGCAAGAGCCCATTAACTGGAAAGAGAAAAAAACAAGAACATTGGGTGGCAAACATGGTGTTGGAAATACCTATACAATTTCATTCTGTATTGGAGATGAGGACAGAAGACATCTAAACTTCCTATATGTTCATATTGAGACCAAAGGTAAGAGGAAGTTGGATAAAGAAATTCATTATGTGGAATAGAAAGAGAGGTTTTAAGGAATTATAATGTTCAATACATGATAGTGTTAGAAAAAATGTTGACTTAATGAACATTAGTGGAAATAATTAGTGTCCAATAAATTGAATTAGTTAACATGTAATATAGTGGTAATATCAATTCAAATAATATGGTGATAAAGTATATTCATATGCTAAGAATGGAGCATTGAAAACTATAATCATCTGGAATAATTTCTTTTATCAAATCCTTGGAGAAAGATTCGTTGAGATCATATGGCAGCTATAGTCATTTAAGGAAAATTCCTGAAGTTAGGTTACTATAGGTAAAAGCTACTCTAGAAATGAAACTACAATTTTAATGTAAGAGAACTGATAACTGTCATTTTAATCTGTCTAGTAAAGCAATTTTTAGGACATTTATTTATTTTGTTATTATCCAAATGAAAAAGACTGTGTAATCCAGATAAACTATTAAAGCTTTCTAAATACAAGTTTATCTGGCTTTGGAATGGATTTTTTTTTTATGGTTTAACAAATTAACCATGTTATAAAAAATGTCAGTCTATTCCACTACCATAGTTTCAAATATGCCTTAACTCTCAGTGGATTTATGTTTCTTCTATATAATGTCTTGGAATTCAATAAACAGGAGCTAAAGCTCAGTGAAGACAAGAGAGCAGTACATACACAAATAGTTGAAGCCACTGAAAGTAAATTGAGTCTGATAAAACCTACAGATTTATTATATATAACAGCTAGAAAGTTATTTTAAACTTGAAATAATCAAGAAAAATTATTGGTATTCTTTCATTGCAGTGCTGGCTTAACTATCTATATTGACTAGGCAGTTTTCAACTCTGAAAGGGGCAAAAGGTTAATTTGTGGATTTTTGTCTAGTAGAGAAGGAAATAATGTCTGTCCAGTAGAGCTGATAACACTGAAGATTATTATCTGTGGTCCTGTTAGCTATATGTAGTTTCATATCTAACATAAAAATCTTATCCTAACATTACTTTGTTTTATTCTCGTATGTTTTATTCCTAAAGAATCTATGAGCAAGTCATAATGCTTACTAGTTTCCTTATTAATTAATGATTTAAGTAAAATATTTGACATGCTCATTTATGTTGTATGAGAATTATGTTTTTCAACTAATGAAAATTGAACTTTGTTTTGGAGATCATCCACTGAGATGCCCAAGTGGGTTCATAATAGAGCCAAGTAAATGTATTAAAGGAGACATGCACCCCATGGCTATTTAAATTCAGTCATATATTTTTTTGGCTCAAGTGGAATCAATTTTAACTTTTCTGACTCTCTCTTTTCTTTCTTCCTACTTGTTTTTGCTTCTGGTTCATGCATAGTTAAGAATTGATTCCCCATTGTTGGTAGCAATGGATAGAAACTTAGTTTTGTGGCTCAACCATTTGGTGAGATCTCTGTTCTATGGATGATGAACTGTCTTCTGTTAGGTGACATCTCAGAAAGTTTGGTTTGTTAGTCTTTTTTGTTTGTTTCTTTGTGAGCTCAAAACAATTAAAATTTTGTGCTGATTGGGAAGGACAACAACTCCTTGATTTCTGAACTGGTGGGTTTTGTAATTTTTACTTTTGATCTATGGTTGAAGTTGTAGAACTGAAGCAGTAAGTTCTCTTTATGTTTATATTTGTGTGTCTGTAATTCAGAAAAGTACTTATATCTCTTTGACAAATGTGAAGTATTTTTCTATCTCTGGCAGATGTAAATAGGTTACATTATAATGTTTCTTAAATTAAAGGAGTTCTGTTTGTTTTTTCAAAAATAAATAAGTACTTAAATAAACGCATATTTTTTAAATTCACAGAAAATAAACTTGTTTTTTTGTTTGTTTTTTATTTTCTTTTAATGTTAATTTATTTTTGAGAAAGAGAAAGAGAGTGAGCGGGGGAGGGGCAGGGAGAGATGGAGACACAGAATCCAAAGCAGGCTCTAGCCTCTGAGCTGTCAGCACAGAGCTCGACACAGGGTTCAAACTCCCGAACTGTGAGATCATGACCTGAGCTGAAGTTGGACGCTTAACTGACTGAGCTACCCAGGCATCCCTAAACTTGTTTTGTAAGACTTTAAAAGTTTAAAAGTTCTAGCCTTCTCTCCCACAGAAAGAATAATCCTCTTACAGATAGTAAATTCAGAAACATTTACATAATCTAAGTCACAAAATCAACATGAATCTTTAGATCATACTGATATATATATTTATTTTTGGCAGGGACACCAAGGCCCTTTTCAAAAAAAAAATTGTTCAAATATAATTAGAAATAATATTAGTTACAGGTGAACAATATGATGATTCAACAATTTTATACATTTGTCGGTGCTCATCACAGTAAGTGCACTCTTTATCACCTTCACCTATTTTATCCATTCCTCATTCGCCTATCCTCTGGCAATGACCAGTCTGTTCTCTGTATTTAGAATCTTTTTGTTTTGTTTGTCTCTTTTTGTTGTTGTTGTTGATTTGTTTTGTTTCTTAATTTCCATACATGAGTGAATCATGTATGATTTTCACATATGAGTGAAAATCATATGGTATTTGTCTTTCTCTGACTTACTCATTTTACTTACTCATTTTACCCTCTAGATGCATATTGTTGCAAATGGTAAGATTTTGTTCTTTTCAAAGCCGAGTAATCCATTTGTGTATGTATGGATGTACACATATATATCAATATATCATATCTTCTTTATCCATTCATCTATTGATGGACACTTAGGTAGCTTCCATATCTTGGCTATTGTAAATAATGTTGGAGTAAACATAGGGGTATGTATATTTTCTGAATTAGTGTTTTCATTTTCCTTGGGTAAATACCCAATAGTGAAATTATTGGATCATATGGTAATTCTGGTTTTAAATTTTTTGAGGAACATCCATACTGTTTTCCACAATGGCTGCAGCAGCTTGCATTTCTACCAACAGTGCTTGAGGTTTCCTTTTTTGCTACATCCTTGCCAATACTTGTTGTTTCTTGTGTTCTTTATTTTAGCCAGTCTGACAGGTATGAGGTGATATCTCATTGTGGTTTTGATTTAAATTTCCCTGATGATTTGTAATGTTGAACATCTTTTCATGTGTCTGCTGGCAATCTGTATGTCTTCTCTGGAAAAATGTCCATTGAGGTCCTCTGCCCATTTTTTAATTGGATTATTTCGATTTTTGGTGTTGAGTTGCATTAAGTGTGTTTTGGTTTTTTTATCTTTTGATATGTTTAGGATATTAACCCCTGATTGGATTCATTATTTGCAAATATCATCTCCCATTCAGATGTTTATCTTTTTGTTTTGTTGATGGCTTCCTTTGCCATGCAAAAGCTTTTTATTTTGGTATAGTCCCAGTGGTTTACCTTTGCTTTTGTTTCCTTTGCCTCAGGAGACATATCTAGAAAAGTGTTGTTATGGATGATATCAAAAAGATTACTGCCTATGTTTTCTTCTAGGAATTTTATGGTTTCAGATTTCCCATTTAGGTCTTTAATCCATTTTGAGTTTATTTTGTGTGTAGTATAAGAAAGTGGTCCAGGTTCATTCTTTTGCATGTAGCTGTCCATTTTTCCCAGCATTCTTTGTTGAAGACACTGTCATTTTCCCGTTACATATTCTTGCCTCCTTTGTCATAGACTAATTGACCATAAATGTGTGGCTTTATATCTGGACTCTATTCTGTTCTATTGATCTGTGTGTCTGTTTTTGTGTCAGTACCGTAATGTTTTGATTTATAGCTTTGTAATATATCTTGAAATCTTACATGATGTTTAAGCTGATGAAAGATGTAAATTTGTATTCACATAAACTAAATCATAATACTGACAGATGCTTTCATGTAACAGTGATTATGTTTTTGAATTTCTTAACTTGAACACAATATCTGAATTTTTTGGTAATTCATAATCTTTGTCTAATATTCAGAAGGGTTGAGGAAATCTTTACATATATTGATAATAATTACTTAACATTGAATCCTGAAACATGGATTGTTATTTTTTTTCAATATATGAAATTTATTGTCAAATTGGTTTCCATACAACACCCAGTGCTCATCCCAAAAGGTGCCCTCCTCAATAACCATCACCCACCCACCCCTCCCTCCCACCCATCAACCCTTAGTTTGTTGTCAGTTTTTAACAGTTTCTTATGCTTTGGCTCTCTCCCACTCTAACCTCTTTTTTTTTTCCTTCCCCTCCCCCATGGGTTTCTGTTAAGTTTCTCAGGATCCACATAAGAGTGAAAACATATGGTATCTGTCTTTCTCTGTATGGCTTATTTCACTTAGCATCACACTCTGCAGTTCCATCCACGTTGCTACAAAGGGCCATATTTCGTTCTTTCTCATTGCCATGTAGGACTCCATTGTGTATATAAACCACAATTTCTTTATCCATTCATCAGTTGATGGACATTTAGGCTCTTTCCATAATTTGGCTATTGTTGAAAGTGCTGCTATAAACATTGGGGTACAAGTGCCCCTATGCATCAGTACTCCTGTATCCCTTGGGTAAATTCCTCACAGTGCTATTGCTGGGTCATAAGTTAGGTCTATTTTTAATTTTCTGAGGAACCTCCACACTGTTTTCCAGAGTGGCTGCACCAATTTGCATTCCCACCAACAGTGCAAGAGGGTTCCCGTTTCTCCACATCCTCTCCAGCATCCATAGTCTCCTGATTTGTTCATTTTGGCCACTCTGACTGGCGTGAGGTGATACCTGAGTGTGGTTTTGATTTGTATTTCCCTGATAAGGAGCGACGCTGAACATCTTTTCATGTGCCTGTTGGCCATCTGGATGTCTTCTTTAGAAAAGTGTCTATTCATGTTTTCTGCCCATTTCTTCACTGGGTTATTTGTTTTTCGGGTGTGGAGTTTGGTGAGCTCTTTATAGATTTTGGATACTAGCCCTTTGTCCGATATGTCATTTGCGAATATCTTTTCCCATTCCGTTGGTTGCCTTTTAGTTTTGTTGGTTGTTTCCTTTGCTGTGCAGAAGCTTTTTATCTTCATAAGGTCCCAGTAATTCACTTTTGCTTTTAATTCCCTTGCCTTTGGGGATGTGTCGAGTAAGAGATTGCTATGGCTGAGGTCAGAGAGGTCTTTTCCTGCTTTCTCCTCTAGGGTTTTGACGGTTTCCTGTCTCACATTCAGGTCCTTTATCCATTTTGAGTTTATTTTTGTGAATGGTGTCAGAAAGTGGTCTAGTTTCAACCTTCTGCATGTTGCTGTCCAGTTGTCCCAGCACCATTTGTTAAAGAGACTGTCTTTTTTCCATTGGATGTTCTTTCCTGCTTTGTCAAAGATTAGTTGGCCATATGTTTGTGGGTCTAGTTCTGGGGTTTCTATTCTATTCCATTGGTCTATGTGTCTGTTTTTGTGCCAATACCATGCTGTCTTGATGATTACAGCTTTGTAGTAGAGGCTAAAGTCTGGGATTGTGATGCCTCCTGCTTTGGTCTTCTTCTTCAAAATTCCTTTGGCTATTCGGGGCCTTTTGTGGTTCCATATGAATTTTAGGATTGCTTGTTCTAGTTTTGAGAAGAATGCTGGTGCAATTTTGATTGGGATTGCATTGAATGTGTAGATAGCTTTGCGTAGTATTGACATTTTGACAATATTTCTTCTTCCAATCCATGAGCACGGAATGTCTTTCCATTTCTTTGTATCTTCTTCAATTACCTTCATAAGCTTTCTATAGTTTTCAGCATACAGATCTTTTACATCTTTGGTTAGATTTATTCCTAGGTATTTTATGCTTCTTGGTGCAATTGTGAATGGGATCAGTTTCTTTATTTGTCTTTCTGTTGCTTCATTGTTAGTGTATAAGAATGCAACTGATTTCTGTACATTGATTTTGTATCCTGCAACTTTGCTGAATTCATGTATCAGTTCTAGCAGACTTTTGGTGGAGTCTGTTGGATTTTCCATGTATAATATCATGTCATCTGTAAAAAGTGAAAGCTTGACTTCATCTTTGCCAATTTTGATGCCTTTGATTTCCTTTTGATGTCTGATTACTGATGCTAGAACTTCCAACACTATGTTAAACAACAGCGGTGAGAGTGGGCATCCCTGTCATGTTCCTGATCTCAGGGAAAAAGCTCTCAGTTTTTCCCCACTGAGGATGATGTTAGCTGTGGAATGTAATAATTCCATTTTCATTCATGATTTTATCTATTTGGGTCATCTCCCTTTTCTTTTTGAGAAGCCTGGCTAGAAGTTTGTCAATTTTGTTTATTTTTTCAAAAAACCAGCTCTTGTTTTCGTTGATCTGCTCTACAGTTTTTTTAGATTCTATATTATTTCTGCTCTGATCTTTATTATTTCTCTTCTTCTGCTGGTTTAGGCTGCCTTTGCTGTTCTGCTTCTATTTCCTTTAGGTGTGCTGTTAGATTTTGTATTTGGGATTTTTCTTGTTTCTTGAGATAGGCCTGGATTGCAATGTATTTTCCTCTCAGGACTGCCTTCGCTGCATCCCAAAGCGTTTGGATTGTTGTATTTTCATTTTCATTTGTTTCCATATATTTTTTAATTTCTTCTCTAATTGCCTGGTTGACCCATTCATTCTGTAGTAGGGTGTTCTTTAACCTCCATGCTTTTGGAGGTTTTCCAGACTTTTTCCTGTGGTTGATTTCAAACTTCATAGCATTGTGGTCTGAAAGTATGCATGGTATAATTTCAATTCTTGTGTACTTATGAAGGGCTGTTTTGTGACCCAGTATGTGATCTATCTTGGAGAATGTTCCATGTGCACTCGAGAAGAAAGTATATTGTGTCGCTTTGGGATGCAGAGTTCTAAATATATCTGTCAAGTCCATCTGATCCAATGTATCATTTAGGGCCCTTGTTTCTTTATTGACCGTGTATCTAGATGATCTATCCATTTCTGTAAGTGGAGTGTTAAAGTCCCCTGCAATTACCGCATTCTTATCAATAAGGTTGCTTATGTTTCTGAGTAATTGTTTTATATATTTGTGGGCTCCTGTATTCGGCGCATAGACATTTATAATTGTTAGCTCTTCCTGATGGATAGACCCTGTAATTATTATATAATGCCCTTCTTCATCTCTTGTTACAGCCTTTAATTTAAAGTCTAGTTTGTCTGATATAAGTATGGCTACTCCAGCTTTCTACTTCCAGTAGCATGATAAATAGTTCTCCATACCCTCACTCTCAATCTAAAGGTGTCCTCAGGTCTAAAATGAGTCTCTTGTAGACAGGAAATAGATGGGTCTTGTTTTTTTATCCATTTTGATACCCTGTGTCTTTTGGTTGGCACATTTAGTCCATTGACACTCAGTGTTGTTATAGAAAGATATGGGTTTAGAGTCATTGTGATGTCCGTAGGCTTCATGCTTGTAGCAATGTCTCTGGTACTTTGTCTCACAGGGTCCCCCTTAGGATCTCTTGTAGGGCTGTTTTAGTGGTGACGAATTCCTTCAGTTTTTGTTTTTTTGGGAAGACCTTTATCTCTCCTTCTATTCTAAATGACAGACTTGCTGGAAAAAGGATTCTCAGCTGCATATTTTTTCTGTTCAACACGTTGAATATCTCCTGCCATTCCTTTCTGGCCTGCCACATTTCAGTAGAGAGATCAGTCACGAGTCTTATAGGTCTCCCTTTATATGTTAGGGCATGTGTATCCCTTGCTGCTTTCAGAATTTTCTCTTTATCCTTGTATTTTGCCAGTTTCACTATGATATGTCGTGCAGATCGATTCAAGTTACGTCTGAAGGGAGTTCTCTGTGCCTCTTGTATTTCAATGCCTTTTTCCTTCCCCAGATCCAGGAAGTTCTCAGCTATTATTTCTTCAAGTACCCCTTCAGCACCTTTCCCTCTCTCTTCCTCCTCTGGGATACCAATTATGCGTATATTATTTCTTTTTAGTGTATCACTTAGTTCTCCTATTTTCCCCTCATACTACTGGATTTTTTTATCTTTTTTTCAGCTTCCTCTTTTTCCATAATTTTATCTTCTAGTTCACCTATTCTCTCCTCTGCCTCTTCAATCCGAACCCTGGTCGGTTCCATTTTATTTTGCATCTCGTTTAAAGTGTTTTTCAGCTCCTCCTGACTGTTCCTTAGTCCTTTGATCTCTGTAGCAAGAGATTCTCTACTGTCCTCTATACTGTTTTCAAGCCCGGTGATTAATTTTATGACTATTTTTCTAAATTCACTTTCTGTTATATTATTTAAATCCTTTTTGATCAGCTCATTAGCTGTTGTTATTTCCTGGAGATTCTTCTGAGGGGAATTCTTCCGTTTGGTCATTTTGGATAGTCCCTGGAGTGGTGAGGACCTGCAGGGCACTTCCTCTGTGCTGTGGTGTATAACTGGAGTTGGCGGGCGGGGCCGTAGTCAGACCTGATGTCTGCCCCCAGCCCACCGCTGGGGCCACAGTAAGACTGGTGTGTGCCTTCTCTTCCCCTCTCCTAGGGGCAGGATTCACTGTGGGGTGGCGTGGCCTGTCTGGGCTACTTGCACACTGCCAGGCTTGTGGTGCTGGTGATCTGGTGTATTAGCTGGGGTGGGTAGGCAAGGTGCACTGGGGGCAGGAGGGGCAGGCTTAGCTCGCTTCTCCTTAGGTGATCCACTTCAGGAGGGGCCCTGTGGCAGCGGGAGGGAGTCAGGCACGCTACTGGAGGGGTGGCTCCGCAGAAGCACAGCGTTGGGTGTTTGCCTGGAGCAAGCAAGTTCCCTTGCAGGAACCGGTTCCCTTTGGGATTTTGGCTGGGGGATGGGCGAGGGAGATGGCGCTGGGAGTGCCTTTGTTCCCCGCCAAACTGAGCTCTGTTGTCCCGCGGCTCAGCAACTCTCCCTCCCTTTGTTCTCCAGCCTTCCCGCTCTCCTAGCAGAGCTGTTAACTTATGACCTCCCAGATGCTAAGTCAGGCTTGCTGTTGGAACACACTCCGTCTGGCCCCTCTGCTTTTGCAAGCCAGACTCGGGGGCTCTGCCCCTCCACCCCGGCTCCCTCCTGCCAGTCCGTGCAGCGCGCACCACTTCTCCGCCCTTCCTAGCCTCCTTCGTGGGCCTCTCGTCTGCACTTGGCTCCAGAGACTCCGTTCTGCTAGTCTTCTGGTGATTTTCTGGGTTATTTAGGCAGGTGTAGGTGGAATCTAATTGATCAGCAGGACGCGCGGGGAGCCCAGTGTCCTCCTACACCACCATCTTCTGCTGTTCCAACATGGACTGTTAAAAGATAAGTTTAAAATTATATATTTTTGCTTCTTGGTCTTATATGCTAAGAGTGGCAGTACTGTTGAAAAGTTTTTTTGAATATGTTTATCATTTTTGCTGCTTTAAGATGAGTAAAAAGGCATAACTCTATTATAAAGTTGTGTTATGTGTACTTATAAGCTTTGCTAGTCTGCTAGCATACTTGTATATGGCAGCTTTTACTTTATTGCCTCTGTTTTTCTATGAATAGAAGTTATTACTTTGGTGAAAAATCTCAGTTAATATGAAGGAGTAGAATTATACTAGGAACAATAATGACATAAATATAACTACTTTTTTTTAAAAAAAAGTGTTTAAAATTTTTGCTATAAATTATTATATTAATCTAAGTATTATATGAATGCTTTCACTCTGTTAAAATGTTATTTTGTCTTAGGGTCTTAACAAAAGATATAAATGTCACTCTCTATCTTCTATATAGTGTGTCTATTATCAGATTTATATCTTTGTAGTATAATTGTTTTTTTTATGTTGACTTTATTATATCCTGTTGTTAAAAAAAACCTTTACTAATAAATAAGTAAAAAAAAGAACTTTTTTCTTGCTTGTAAATGTGCTGTTTCCTTAAAATCTGTTGTCCTTTGAATTTATCTTAAAATATTTTATTGTCCCTTTTGTTACATAGACACAGAATATTATTTTTCTGTCAACCATGATCAGTATTACCCAGTTACAAATCTTGTTTGAATACTCTTGATTTTTGACTTTCAAGTTTTAACCCTAAATTAGAAAATATAAAATTAAAATTTCATAGTATTTTTCTTTTTCTTTTCTTTTCTTTTTTTCCTTTCCTTTTCATTTCTTTGACTTTAGAGAGAGAGAGTGCATGAGTATGGGAGAGGGGCAGGAGAGAGAGAGAGAGTGAGCAAGAGAGAGAGAGAGAGTGAGCAAGAGAGAGAGAGAGAGCGAGAGCGAGAGCGAGAGTGAGAGAGAGAGAGAGAGAGAGAGAGAGAGAGAATCCTATACAGGCTCCATGCTGAGTGTGGAGCCTGACACGGGGTCTGAGCCTGTGATCTAAGGATCATGACCTGGGCTGAAATCAAGAGTCAAGCACTCAACTGACTAAGCCACCCAGGTGCCCCAAATTTCACAATGTTTTTCACAACTGAAATTGCCTTTGAAATTTTCCATAGAGCCCCTGGAAAATCATAAATTTGTGTTGTCTTATAAAAAGGGAGATGCTAGAAAATTAGGTTTGATTGATATGCTTCTATTTCTAGTTAGCTTAAAATGATTATTGGAACTAATGAAATACACATTCTGTGTTTCATATGGGAGGAATGTCAAATTAGAATAACTGTTTAGCCTTCTTTAAGTTTGTATAGGTAAAATGCACTTGACATAAATGTATGTATGTATGTATTTAGATTTGCAGCTACTTTATTTATTTAGTTAGTTTTTATTTAAATTCCAGTTAGTTAACATGGCATAAATGTTTTAGATAGTGTGAACTTCATAGGAAAGATCCCGAGTTGTTTTCAATGCCCTTTTTCTCTAGACAATACTCATCTCTATAGGAGTGAAGGTTAATGTACAGATTTTCTTTTGTAAAGGTACAAGTAAATTCCAGATAATGGAACAGATAACCTAAAAGAATATGATTTTTGAATTCTGTTGGGTATTAAAAAATTTTGTATTCAATCCAGAAATCTTAGTCTAACATTTCTTTTAGTGATTAGAAATGTATATTTTTTCTCAAATGTTTTTGTTTGTTTGTTTTTTAAACATTTTTATTTTTGAGAGACAGAGAGAGACACAGTGTGCAAGCTGGGGAGGGACAGAGAGAGAGGGAGACATAGAATCCAAAGTAGGCTCCAGGCTCTGAGCTGTCAGCACAGAGCCCAATGTGGGGCTCAAACCCACCTACTACGAGATCATGACCTGAGCTGAAGTCAGATGCTTAACTGACTGAGCCACCCAGGTGTCCCTCAAATGTTTTTTGAACCAATCATAACTTTTTATAATATTTGACATATAGTTATTTTATATTTGTATAAGACTCATGTTTTTTTTTACATAACATTTTGCTTATTGTGGTAAAATACACATAACATTTACCATTTTAATCATTTTATCATCATATTTGTTTTATTAATTTTTATTTTTTTGGCCAGGCTTAATTATAGGTGCTTGGATATAGAAGTAAATAAAACAAACACACCCCTATCAACTCTCATGTGGTTTACACTTTAACAGAGGAGAGGAAAATGCAACAAGAGAATTAAGTAAAATATGTAGTATTTTAGATAGTGATAAATATGAAAAAGTAATAATACATGGAAAAAGGATAAGAAATGTCTGAGTGTGGGAGGTCACATTGGAAAAGCTTCACTGAGAAAGTGACCTTTGAAGAAATATCAAAAAAAAAAGTAAGGGGATAAGCCATGTGAATATTGGAGGTGGAGGAAGTCCTCTACGCAAAGGGAAAATGAGGGGTAAAGACCTAGCATGTTTGAGGAACAGGAATATTTTGGTATAAGAGGAATTATTGAGGAGTAAAGTAGTAAGAGAAAATTATGGAATAGAAACGGGACATGATCATAAACAGAAATCAACAAAGTTGTTTGTTTTTTATTTGAATTAGATGGGAAGCCATTGGAGGGCTTTAAACTGACAAATGGTATGATGTGACTTATGTTTTGAGATAATTGTCCTGGAAGCTATGTTGGGAATGGACCAAGTGAAACAAGGACAGAAATAAGAGGTCAATTAGAAGAATATTTCAGGATTTGGGTGAGAGGTAATGGTGTCACAGATAGAGTGGCAGATAGAAGGTAGAAGATATTAGTTTCATCTGGATACAGTTTGAAGGTATGTTTACTGAGGGCTTGCTGGGAGATCACTGTATGTTTGTGTAAAAAATAAAGTACTTGGGGGTATCTCCATGTTATTTCATTTGAATGATTACAAAATGGAGCTGCTATACTGAAATGAAGAAGATTGTAAGAGGAGCAGGTTCGAGGGGAAAAGTAGGAGCTCAGATTTGGAAATGTTAAGGTGAGATGTTTGTTAGACATCAACTTGAAGTTATTAAGTGGGAATATTAATGTATGAGTTGAAAGTTCCGGAAGCAATTGATGCTGCAGATAAGAATTTGGGAGCTAACAAAATGTAGACATTGTTTAATCTCATGAAATTTTATTGGTCATAAGGCACAGAGTGTAGATAGAATAGAATTAAGAATTAAAGACAGAGCTCTAGGATGATTCAGCATTTAAGAGCCAGGGACATGAAGACGGACCCCAAAAGAAGCTTGAAAGACCAGAGAGGAAAGAGCAAAACTAGGCAAATGATGAAAGACTAGAACTCTATAAGATCAGAGGCTGCAACCAGACTAGATGTGGAACTAAATTCTCCACCTATGCTCAGAGGGTGACATAGTTGTTGTTTGTTTTTCTTTTATATATATATATATATATATATATATATATATATATATATATATATATATACTTTAAGTTCAAGTTAGACTTTATCTGACATTCACTTGGTTAAGGCAGAGTATGTCCAGAACTGAGCCTTCACTGTACAGGGTATAGGTTCTGGGATATTCTGTGCAGCTCCTCACTAATAATGTAAGGGCTCATTTGTACACTCCATAGAGACTGTTCTAAACCCATCATGAGACCTTCTAAAAGGGAGAGATGAGTATGCTAGGAATCAATGCAAAATGAGCTATGAAACAAAAGTAACAAAGCAAATGAAAAATCCATTGCCATGAAAAAGAGTTAGCATACCCATGAGTGGACAAGTCATACCTGAGAAAAAACATTCAGATCACTAAAGTACTTTGAAGGAGTTTTAAAACAAACTTACTCTTCAAAGGGTGTCTATGAAATTGGCAAGGGATTGTAAGAGAACAGATGAATGTGAAAAACACTAAAAATTATTTTTGGAAAGTAACCATTAATTTTAAAAATTAAAAAAAAGCCATTAACTTTTAACATTGATTACCCATTATTTTTACAAATCAGTACATTAATTCAGTAGTAAATTGGACATAACTGAAGACTTTGATAATAAAATTATGTAGATTTCTACAATTCAACAAAAGATACTGCCTGTGAAAGAGAAATTAAGGTATAGTAAGGAGCTATAACATGTATCTAAGAAACTTTAAAGAAGCAGATAATAGGATGACTGCATACCATTAAGAACAATGAAAAATATTAAAACATTTTCAAGTAAAATTACAGATTTCCTCTACAGAAAAGACAATCATATTACAAGTAGGATTTACCTCAGCAATAATTATGTCAGAAGACAATGGAATATCTTCAAAGTACTGAGGAACAATATCTTTGAACCTGGACTTCTGTGTCCAAACTATTAAGTTATCACACACACACACACACACACACATACACATACACACACATATCAAAACAGCTTGTTGCTATTAAGACAATAAAATAAGACCTCTCAAAAGGGAAACAAAAGTGACAACAAAGATAGCATCTCTTATACACAGAATCACTTTAAATCAAAGGAAAACTATGATAGAAATCACTAGGATCTAAAGCATTTCTGTTTATCTGGGTACCATGCTGTGAGTTATTTCTCTTCACTACTAAAAGAAGCTAGACATTCAGAATATTTACAACACAGTGTGTTAAGCGGAATCCTGTCTTCCCACTAATCAAGTTAAAACGAGTCTTAAGACAAAGACATTTTTCTGCATGATTGAAAGTAATAAATTTCCTGTGCTGTTTTCTTGCCATTTAATGTCCATGAAAAGTCCTCTCTGCATTTATAAATGTAAACTTTTATTTTGTTAAAATTATGAAACATTTAGAAAAATACGAGAAGTCAGAATATGTGACTAGATTTTAAGATTACAATGGTTCATTCATTAGATTTATTGTAAATATTTCAGGTTTAACTGAATTTAAATTAAAACCAAAATACTAAAGTTTAAAATATGTGTATTGAAATTATTCTTATCAGAACTATCCTTTTCGCCTCAATTATGAAGACTCCAGTATAATTTCTATTATTTAGAACAGACTCCAGTTATGAAGACTCCAGTATAATTTCTGTTATTTCTAATAGCTTAGAAATTTTTATTCTCTTGCAAGAAGTTTAAAAACTAGCTTAAAAAATGAACATGTTTCTAAAATGTTTTTTCTTCACTCACTCCACAGGCTGTCATCGATAACGTATTATACCAAGAAGAAAAATAACCCTAGGCAGCAGGAGTGGTATTCTAGAAAGAAAGGTGAGCAACATATCATAAAACACATTGAAAAAAATAAAGTATTCTAAAATAAAATAACAAATTCATTCATACTTCACATGGTTTGAGATAGGAAGTGGGAGTTCAAAGAAAGGTTAAAGCTTGTTAAGATCCTTTTCTTCAGGGGACTGATATGCTGATTTACTGTAGAATATTTTACTAAAATATGAATGTAAGTATGGGTATGAGTTGTTATTAGTAACCATTAAAAGAACAGAAAAAGGACATCTAACTCCTTTACTTTTGTGTATTTTTGAAATGTCTTAATAAAAAAATTTTAAATTCTCACATGCAATAATTTAGTATATTACTAATGTATATGTATATATATTATTCATGTATTATATGTATGGTAAAGTATAAAATATTATTAGGAAACATATACACCACACTCATGATAGTGGTTGTCTCTGATTCAGGGTACTATTAGAAGGAGGTGCGGATATGGCTTCAAGAGAATGCTTTGTGTTATGCAGCAGAGCCTTTAGGCAACGTGTCATTTCAGAATCATGGGGTAAAGTGCAATGACATAACTCCTTTCACGTCTGTGTGATTTGGGGAAAGGAAAGAAGAGAAAGTGAGGAGAGCAAGAAGTCATCAGACTTGTGTTTCTGGAATTTTCATGTCCAGGTTTCATTGTTTGTTAGGGGGAGCACCAAGGAAGAATAGATAAGTTGAGGGTAAAATATTCCACTATTCCAGATCTTTCAGCTCCTGAGTAGAAGTTTCTCTCAGAAGTTTCCTAGCATCAACCTGAAGCATGATTATGATCAAATGAACTGGGTAGAGGTGTATCTTCTCAGTTGGTCTGAAACTGACCTTGATATTTCTCTTAAGTGTCTCAATTCCTATATGGTGTGAACTGTGTCATATGCAGTGGAGCTGCCATGACGGTTAAGCTAAGGTGACTCCAAAACCGAGGATTGGGCAGAGGATAAGGCTGCAGGTGGGGACATACAGTGAGGTAACCAATTTGAAAAACAGTTTTGCTATTTTTAGAAAACTTAAACACATACCTACTATACCACCCAGCCATTAGATACTTACTCTGCACAAATGAAAAATACAATCACAAAAATATTTTTACATTAATTTTCATAACGACTTCATTTGTAATAATGGCCAAAACTGGTAACAATCCAAATGTCCATTAATCAAATTGTATTATATTCATATTTAACAACAACAAGAAACAAATTATTGGTACATTCAGCCACTTGAATAAATCCCAAAATAATTGTGAGGAATGAAAGAAAGTAGACCCAAAAAAGTGGATATTGTTATTCAATTTATATAAAATTCTAAAAATTGGAAACAAATCTAGAGCAACAGAAAGCAAACAGATGTTTTCCTGGGGAGTGGGTGAGGATGTATGATGAGATTTAGATCACGAAAGGGCCAAAAGAAACTTCGAGAATAATAAAAATGTTCATTATTTTGCTTGTGGTGAAAATTGCTTGGGTTTATACAAATGTCACAACTTATCAAATTGTACAGCTATATGTACACAGTTTGTTGTATACCAGTTATATCTCAATTAATCTGTAAAAAATATTTAAAATGTGCCAAACCCTCTGCCAAGAGCAACAGAGGTTTTGTGCTCCACATGCACTGTTGATATATGGCAGCATACTACAGTTGTAGCTTACTGTGAGAAAATATATACCCTCTGTCCTTTACAATAGTTCTTTTAGTTGAAGAAACATAGATTCCATCACAAAATGAGTACTATCTATATTTTAAAGACAACATAGCATGATTATTCTGATGACAAAAACTAAAAATAGAGAAATCAGATTTATCATATATTTGTGAATGACAATAACCAATATTAATGAATATTTCAAGATATGGTTATTCTTATCTAATGCCAGTGGTAATATCTTACTAGAAAAAATTATGACAGTGTAGATCACAGTACTAATTTTGCATTGTTATTGACTGACATTTGAAATTAGCCTCATGAAATAATTAGGGATGTTCTTTGTAATTGTAATACAGTATTAACACAGGCTATCTATGCCTGGGTCATAAAGTAAGAGATATTTCAGTTTTTCCTTTTGTTCATCTTTGTTAAAATTTCTTGCCATCAGCATACATTAATCTTGGGATAAGTTAGTTTCCCTGAATAGCCCAATGAAAATAATAACTTTCCCTGTACATCTCACTCTCCATCTCCTTGACCTGCTTTGTTTCCATTCATAGTATTTATGCCATCTGACATCCTTTTTGGTTGTTTTGCTATTTGTTTATTCCTGTGTCTTTCCTGCTAGAAATTAAGCTGCATGAGTGTGAAGAATATTTTTTTTTGCTTTTTTTTATTTCTCTACTGAGAATAGTTCCTGGCATGTAACAGACATCCAATTAATATTTTTGAATAAAAGAAAAATGGCAAGAAGTGCAATTTAAAAAATGATATAATCAGTAGGAAGGCAAACTCTTTTGTATCTTGAATTGATTCAAGGCATGGAGTGGTTGTGAAATAAATAAGAGTATTTTTTTCTCTTCTAATTTGCATTTTCAAAGTAGTAGTCCCTCTTTTCCACGGTTTTGCTTCCTGCAGTTTGAGTTACCAGTGGTCAGCCGAGGTCCTGAAGCAGATAGGTGACCTTCCTCCTGACATACTGTCTGAAGGTCAATAGCAGCCTAATGCTGCATCACAGTATTTGTATCATTCACCTCACATCATCTCATCATGTAGACATTTTATTCTCTGGCATCATCACAGGAAGAAGAAGGGTGAATAAATAAGATGTTTTGAGAGAAAGCACATTCACATAACATGTATTACAGTATATTGTTATAATTGTTTTATTTCATTATTAGTTATTATTGTTAATCTTACTGTACCTAGTTTATAAGTGAAACTTTATCATAGGTATTTATGTAAAGGAAAAAGAGAGTATATATAGGTTCCAGTTTTATCCATGGTTCCAGGCATCCATGGGGGTCTTGGAATGTATCCCAGGTGCATAAGGGGGGAACTACTGTACAGAGCAGGCTTCCTCAATACAAATCCCTCCTTTCTCCCTCTGGTTTCTCAGGGGATTCCTCTTATAGTCAGTTGCTGGCTGACACTTCTCTGGAAGCTTTTCTCTCATCTCCCTCTCCTTTTACTCCTCTTGCTTCACTTGTTTGCTTTGCGCTTACGTGAGTCACAGAACCTCATCTAGTGTAGCAAGTTGTCCCCCAAAGGGAAGAGAGTCATAGGCACATCTGTTGCTCAGTCTCCTCATCCTCACCTCCTGGGAAGTCTAAACAATCCTGAAGAAGCCCTGGGGAGAAGTTTTGAGAAAAAGTTTCTACAAAAATAATCATCGCTCAAAATGAATCGAGCTTAAGTATATGTACGTTTTTGTTGATCTATGTGAAAAATAAGCCCAAAGTATAAACTTTCTGGTTGAGAACACCCAGGACACCCATGGGTTCTGTACCAGGGCTATATCCTAATTGAGGGTAAATCATCCCAGGAAAGCCAGTGGTTCTGAGCTACCCTGCAAATAAGTGCTGAAGGAAAGCCCACAAGAAGACAGTGAAAGCTAAGAAATAATTCAACAGAACTTCAGGGTACAAGACCAACACACAAATACCAGTTGTGTTTCTATATACCAGAATTGGAACAATCTGAAAAGATTAATTAGGAAAGTAACTCCACTTATAAAACCATATAAATGAATAAAATACATAGGAATAAATAACCAAGGGAATCAAAGATTTATACAGTGAAAACTATAAAATATTGCTGAGTGAAATTAAAGATGACTCAAATAAATGTCTGTGATGGGGATGTGATCAGTGTACCGTCTTGAAATTAGGTACAAAGATTCCTTCCACTTTATTTTCCTTCTCAAAATTGTTTTTACCTCTTTCAGTGCTCATGTCTTACTACATATATTTTAGAATTAAATTCTATGTAATTTTTAGAAAAGTCTTGTTCATATTTTCCAAACACCTTGCTAAGATTTTGATAGGCATGGCATCAAACCTGTACATGACTTTGAAGAGAATTTATATATTTATATGTTGAATCTTTCAATTCATGAACTCAGTATGTGCTCCATTTATTTAGATTTTCTTTGATTTCTTTCATCAGTGGTTTATAGTTTTCGGCCTACAAGTTCCGCGATGTTTTGCTAGATTTACACCAAAGTGTTTTTGAGTAGATATAAAGAATATCGTATATTTGGGGCTCCTGGGTGGCGCAGTCGGTTAAGTGTCCGACTTCAGCCAGGTCACGATCTCGCGGTCCGTGAGTTCGAGTCCCGCATCGGGCTCTGGGCTGGTGGCTCAGAGTCTGGAGCCTGTTTCCGATTCTGTGTCTCCCTCTCTCTCTGCCCCTCCCCCGTTCATGCTCTGTCTCTCTCTGTCCCAAAAATAAATAAACGTTGAAAAAAAAATTAAAAAAAAAAAAAAGAATATCGTATATTTAATTTTAGTATCTGAGTGTTATTGTTAATATATGGAAATTTAATTATTTTTTTACATTTGTCTTGCCTCATATAATATGCCTGAACTCACTTTTTTAGTTCTAGGATTGTGTCTGTGTATGTTTGTGTGTGCACGCGCGCGCATCCCTTAGGATCTTCTGCATAGATAATCATAACATCTGCAAATAGGGATGCTTTTATTTATTTCTTATCTCTATCTCTTTCTCTCTTGCTAGCATTTCTTGCCTTATTGCACTGTGTAGAACTCTACCATATTGAATAAGAGTCTTAAGAACAGACATCCTTGCTCTGTTATTAATCTTAGAGGGAAAACATTCAATCTTTTACCATTAAGAATAATATTCTTTGTAGGCTTTTTGTAGATTTTTTTTTATCAGTTAGGGGAAGATATCTTTTATTTATAGTTTTCTGAAGGTGTTTTTTTTTATCATGAATTGATGTTGAATTTTATCAGATTAAATTAAAATGGTGGATTACATTGAATAATTTTGAATATTGAACTAACCTTTCATCCCTAGACTAAACCCCATTTGGTCATGGTATATAATTCCTTTTCTATATGCTCAATTTCGTTTGCTAATATTCCATTAAGAATCTTGCATCTATTCATTGCAGATAATTGATTTATAGTTTTATTTTTTTGTACTATACTTGTCTGATTTTGGTATTAGGGTAATACCAGCATCATAAAATTGAAAGATGTTCTCTTCTCTTGTATATCTTGGAAGAACCTATGCAGAATTGAAGTTAATTCTTTTTAAAACATTTGGTAGAATTTTCTAGTAAATGTATCTGTTCCATTTTCAAGTTTACTATTTATTTCCTCTGTTCCCTCCCTTTTATTTCTCCTTTTATTCCCTCCCTTTTATTTTATTCCCTCCCTTTTACTCCCTCCCTTTTATTCCCTCCCTACTATTTATTTCCTCTGTTCCCTCCCTCCCAAAAAGCTGAGCTTTTGTTTTGGTTATTGTATTTTTCAGTCTAAAATTTACCTTTGGTTCTTCTTTATATCTTTGATTTATTTCCTGAGACTCTCTACTTCTTTTCAGGTATTTCTTATTTTTTAATTTGTTTCAAATGTATTTGTAATTACTCATTATGGCTATTTTATGATGGCTGTTTTAAAATCCTTGTCATTTATGTCTAACATTTCTGTAACCTCAATGTTGATGGCTGTTGGTTATCATTCTCCATTCAATTTGATATTTTCCTACTTCTTGGTTTGACAGGTGATTTTTGATTGGAAATTAGACATTTTGGGTACCATGTTATGAGAAATTGGGTCTTATTTAAACATTTTGTTTTTCCTTGTTTCTTCTGACACTGTTGCTTCAGGAGAATGAAGATATTGAGTAACTACTGCCAAGGGGGTAAAAGTCCAGCTTTCCCACTGGTGGGTACAAGAGGCTCCTCCTTATGGTTTTGTGGAGTGGAAATTTCAGCACCTCGCTGGGCCTCTCCTGATCCCACCCTGCCTAGGAAGGGCATATGTGCCCTCTTGCCATTCTACATCTGGCCTCCACCAATGTGGGGTTGGGGACAGGGGGCTGTATTAATGCTGGGTGGCAAAAGCTGTCTCCACTAGGCCCCCTTTTACACCTTGTCACAGGAAAAGGAAGGCAGCCTCTTTAATGCTGGATGGGGGTGGATGCTCAGGTTCTCTCCAAGGTCTTCACTGACATCACAGGAGTTTTGGGAGGCTCATTAGTGCTTATTGGGGAATTTAAGCCTCAACCTTCGTTGACATGACCGCTGTAATGAGGTTGGGTGTATTGCTAACAGCCTGGTGAGGGTGGAAGTTGAGCCTTGCTTGGCTTTTGTTGGCATGACTATAACTGGATCCTTTTTTGTTGTTTTGGCTGGATTAGAGAGGTTATTATCTCAAATTTTTCTTCCTTTACTGCCCCTTTCCTGTTTTGTTTGATTTTGTTTTGTTTTGTTTTATTTTGGCTGTTCGCTTTTCATTTTCAAGTTTCTGGCTTCTCTAATGCCATGTATGGGGTATAAAATGCAAAAAGAAACCCAAGAATCTTAATATCATGTCATCACTTAGGTCCCAGGGTCCTTAACCAGTCTGCCTTATCCCAACCTTTCAGTGTCTTCCTATGTTCATTTTATAAATAGTTTCATCATTTTAGTTGTACATAGAAGGAACAGTAGGTAAAGTAGTTCTACTCTGTCTTTCTTGAAGCAGAGGTAAAAATAAAATTCTATTTTAATATAACTGTTCTGTACAATTTAATAATTCCCTGCCTTTTTCTATGCTGTTTTCTCTGTTTGTAATATATATCCAGCCACACCTCTCTGGCAAAGTGGCAAACTTCTCATCATTCTTCATGACAGAGCTGAAGAATTTCTATTTTGTTAAATCTTCCCTAACCTCCATTTCTCTGACTGCAGTCACTTATGCTATTGCTGCACTATATATAGCACTACATGAGCACACTAACCCCAGTTTATTTTAACTCTTTGTTGAAACAGCTGTCTTTCTTATTGTCTTCCGTTATAGAAGGGATGGTGCCTTGTTCATATTGTATGCAAAAAAAGGTACAGTGTCTGACAACACAATAAAAAACCCTGAATGTCTTTTATCTCTCTCTCTCTCTCTCTTTCTCTTTTTTTTTTTTTAGAGAAAGAGAGCAAGTGTGTGTGAGAGAGAGTGGGGGAGGGGCAGAGGAAGAGGGAGAGAGAGAATCTCAAGTGGGCTCCACACTGAAATAGAGAGTCAGACACTTAACCAACTGAGCTATCCAAGCGCCCCATGCTGAATGTGTTTTAAATAAGTGAATGGATATAGGGAAGACGGAATATCAGGTAACTGGAAAGTAAGACTCGGTATTTTTTTAGGAATATAGATTGAAACAATGGAAACAACACCTTAATAAATATGAAGTGAAGAGATGTGAATGAGTAATAATTAAATTTCATTTTATTGCTAATAGGTAGCTTTCTGGAGGACACAAAGTGAAAGATATGGGGGGAAAGAGATATGAAGTAAATGTAATAATTCTGGTTTTCCCACCTCTGTATTAGTGTTACTACAAAATAATCCATTTACTCCATCCACTTGAAGATCTTATTATCTCAGTTAAACTGAAAATTTCAGTTGGAAATGTGAATAAGGAAAGTTGATATGAGCTAAAACGACATTAATTGCCATGCATCTTAATGATGAGTTTTCATTTGTTTAATAAATTTAAATAATATATATGTACGTTGATCATATATTGCTCTCTTATGCATCTAGCAGGATATTGATAGCTGTAGTAAAATTTCAGACTACTATTAATTAAACTCGCTGTTGGTAAATGGTAAGTGACAATTTGTGCTGATTTTAGGGGAAATGAGGGTTTGTTAAATGATAGATTTCTTTCAAGTCAGCCTAAATATCATTAATGAAATTAAAAGCTCAGTGGTCTGTGTTTTTATGAATCTTCCAAGTGATGCATCCATGTTTACAAACCATTGAATTAGAACACACTGTTTATATTAATACATTAAGTAGGAAAACCCTGAAATCATTCCAATGAACATTTCCTTTAGTAAAGTCTTTTAAATTTTTTTTTAAACAGAAGCTTTATTGAGATGAAATTCACATACCATGTGTCACCCATTTAAAAGAATAATTCAGTAGATTTTAGTATATTTATAGACTTGTACAACTATAATTATAGTCTAAGTTTAAAACATTGTAATGCTGTCCCAAAGAAACCCCAGACCCATTGACTGTAATTCCCCATTCCATCTCCACTTAGCCCTAGGCAAATCCAAGTTTACTTTCTGTCTCTATATATTTGCTTATTTTGGACAGTCATATACGTGGAATCATACAATGCGTAATATTTTGTGACTGGCTTCTTTTACATATCATGATGTTTTCATGTTAACCATGTTATAACATGCATCACTACTTTATTGCTTGTATTGCTGAATAATATTCCATTGCATGGATATACCACATTTTGATTATCTTTTCATCAGTTGATGGACATTTGGGTTGTTTTACCTTTTGACTATTATGAATAATGCCGTTATCAACATTTATGTAAGATATTTTTATGAACTTAGATTTTCATTTTTCTAAGGAATAAACTAAGGAGTGAAATGTTGGGTCAGTGGGAGCTTTATATGTAACCTTTTCAGGAACTGCCAGATCATAGTCTAAAGGCCTGCACCATTTTATATTCTCACCAACAGTGTATTAAGGTTCTAATTTCTTTTTTTTAATTGTTTCTAATGTTTATTTTCTATTTATATTGAGAGAGAGAGACAGAGAGACAGAGTGTGATAAGGGGAGGGGTAGAGAGACAGAGACAGAATCTGAAGGAGGCTCCAGGCTCCAAGCTCTGAGCTGTGAACTGTCAGCACAGAGCCTGAGTGGGGCTCAAACTCATGAGCAGTGAGATCATGACCTTAGCCAAAGTTGGATGCTTAACCGACTGAGCCACCCAGGCGCCCCTAAGGTTCTAACTTCATCACATCCTGTCAACATTGTTATTTGTCTTTTTGATTATAGGCATCCTAAGGGATATGAAGAGTTATCTCATTACAGTTATAATTTGCATTTTCTTGATGACAAATAGTGGTAGGATGAATGATGATGGTGGCCAAAAGAAAACTATGTCTGAATGCCTGGACCTTGTAGAGATGTTACTTTATATGACAAAAGGGACTTTGTGGATATACGTTAAGGATCTTGAGATGGGGAAATTATCCCAAGTTATCTGGGAAATACCAGTGTATTTATAAGGGCCTTCAAAGAGGGAGCAAAAAGGTTAAAGTCAGAAAAAAGATGTGTCAACAAAAGTAGAAGTTGAACTGATGCAGTTGGAAGATGGAGGAAGGGGATGTGAGCCAAGAATGTACGTGGGTTCTGGAACCTGGAAAGGGAAAAAAAAAGTTTTTCTTTTATGAATCCTCCAGGAGAAATGCAGCCCGCTACCGCTTTGATATTAGAATTTTGACCTCTAGAATTATAAGATACTTGAGTTATACAGGCTTCTAGTTATGGAATAAATAATTCATGGGAATAAAAAGCAAACTGTAAGGAATACAGTCAATGATGTTGTAATAAAAAGTAACGGGACAGATGGTAGCCACACTTGGGGTGAAAATAACATAATGTACAAACTTGTCAAATCACTAAGTTGTACACCTGAAACTAACGTAACATTGTGTGTCAACTATACTCCAAAAAAAAAAAAGAAAAAAAAAAAAAGAAACAGAGAGAGAGAGAGAGAGAGAGAGAGAGAGAGAGAGAGACATTCCAATTAATTGTAATGTATGGATCTTATTTTGATCTAGATTAAAACAAAATATAAAAATAAATGACAAATTGTAGGAGTCAGTTAAGCATCTGACTCTTGATTTCAGCTCAGGTTACTGTGAGTTTGAGCTCTGCATTAGGCTCTGAGCTGACAATGTGGAGCCTGGTTGGGATTCTCTCTCTCCTTCTCTCTCTGCTCCTCCCCTGATTGTGCTCTCTCTCTTCTCTCTCCGAATAAATAAATAAACATAAAAAATAAATGAGAATAAATCAAAGAAAAAAACCAGTTCTCATTTTGTCTTGTTTAAGAAAGAGATGAAGGAAAAAAAGAATGAAAAAGAAACTTACAAACTCCAAGATATTATACAAATGCTCAGTAAAATAGTGGAATCTAAAACAAGCAAAAAACTCTAAAAAGCTTAATAAATATAAGTAGATAAATTGTATTATGGGTATACAAAAACAGCTGAGAAGCAGTGTGGTATAATGAATTGTTAAAATGTTCAGGAATTTGAAAAAGATTACCTGGCTTCAAATTGTACCCTTAGTTAATATCCACATGTGTTTCTAAGACTTTACCTTTTTATCTCTGAAATGGAGTTGAAACATGTTTTAATGAGATTTATATGTGATAATGTATACAGTGTGCTTGTGATGGTCCCTGCCATAGATTAATTGTTTAATAAATGTTATTTATCATCATTGTTATTTATATTGTCATTATTAGGTAATGCTAATGTAATGATAAAATAAATAAAACTTATTACAATAAAATTGTATGATGACCCCCCCAAAAAGAGAGAAGTTAAAAAAAATTATTTATTTTTGGGAGACAGAGCATGAGTGGGGGAGGGGCAGAGAGAGATGGAGATACAGAATCCAGAGCAGGTTCCAGGCTCTGAGTTGTCAGCACAGAGCTCTACATGGGCCTTGAACTCATGGACCTTGAACTCATAGATCAGACTGGCAGATCATGACCCGAGCTGAAGTCAGATGCTGAACTGACTGGGCTACCCAGGCACCCCCCAATTTTTTTTTAATGTTATTATCTTTATATTTGAGAGAGAGAGACAGAGACAGAGACAGTGCACCAGCTAGGGAGGGGCAGAGAGAGTTGGAGACAGAATCTGAAGCAGACTCTAGGCTCTGAGCTGTTGGCACAGAGTCCAATGCGGGGCTCAAATTCATGAGCCATGAGATTATGACCTGAGGCCAAAGTCAGATGGCTAACTGCCTGAGCCACCCAGGCGCCCCTGTATGCCTTGTGAATTTTTTTTTAACTAAATATTTAAATATTGTAATGTAGCAACACCAGAAATCAGATTCTATACTTTCACTAGGGTTTGTGGCTTTTTTGAGAATTGAAAGCTGAGTAGTCCATTTGTTTAGTGACTTACTATTTTCACAGAGATTTTATTCCTTCTATTGTGGTCACTGAAGTCTGTTCTTAGCTTGTGTTGAGCTAGTGTTTTGACAGAGATTTTCTTGAACACCAACACCTAAAATAAATGTAGTCCCTCCCCCTCCTCCCCTAGTTTTTTTGCAGACTGACTCTGTGCAAAGCCATGCTTCTCCTGAGCCTAGGTAAAAGCTTAGAGTTATCTCAGATATTTCTGAGCATGCATCTTGCCCTGGGCATACGGATGGCTTTCCGAATTCCCCCATATGAGTGTGTGCTTTTGAATGCCCAATTTCCCAAAGAAACTCTTTCCTGTGCTTTTGCACCCAGGCCTGAGGCAGTTTGGGAGGACTGTAATAATTTGCTGCAGACTGTATCCATTTTAGAGTGTTTTTTTGAGCAATTACCCACTTTCCAAGCTGGGTGTGTTTCTAGGTGAAACGGAGACAAGTGTCTTGTCAATTCTTCAGAGAGCCCTCTCACTAACCAGAGTCCTGGTCAGAACAGGTGTACACAAAAACTTATGAGTCAGGTCTGTTCACTTCCACCACAACCTGGGACTGTTGTCCCACACTTGACTACAAAACTTCTATCTTTCTGATTCTTGGTGGGGCAAGGGCAAGTTATTCCTCCATTTTAAAGTTGGTTTGTCTTGATTTAGCATTTCTTGGCTGCTGCAAAGCTTTGTTTTCCAGAGTTCTGACAAAGTTGGTCTTAATATATTCTGCTTTTTGATCTGTTGGGGGACAGAAGCTTGGAGCTTCCCACTCCACTGTTTTCCTAACATCATGCATCACATTTTAGTTGTGACCCTGATGATTAAAGGTGTTCTTCTAGAAGTTTCTTGTTTCTTGTTTTATGTATTATGTTTATGTCTTATGATTCATTTGACTTAATTCTGGTATGTGGTGCAAAGTGTGCGTCAACATTTGATCTTTTGCATTTGGGTTGCATTCACCACTTGTTGAAAAACCTGTCCTTTCTCTACTGTTCCCCTTACCCCTTTTTCAAAAATTAGGTGTTCGTGTCTATTTACGTGTCTCTTTGTTCTGTTTCGTTGACCCATCTGTCTTTTTTTATGGCAGTACCACATAGGCATAATTACTGTAGCTGTTATCATCACTATATTGAAATCAAGTAGTTTTAGTAATCAAAATTTCCTCTTTTTTTTTTAGTAGAATTTATTTTTTAGAGCAGTTTTAGGTTCATAGCCAAGTTGAGTGGAAAGTGTAGAGATGTTCCTTATGCCCCCTACCCCAATATATGTATAGCCTTCCCACATTATTAACATCCCCCACAAAAGTGATACATTTATTACAATAGATGAACCTACATTGACCCATCATTATGACCTAGAGTGCATAGTTTACATTAGGATTCACTTTTTGCACATTCTATGGGTTTAGAAAAATTTATAATGACATTTATATACCATTACAGTGTCATTCCATTGCCCTAAAAATCCTCTTATTTTTCAAGGTTCTACTGTAGGTTATTTGCATTTCCATTTAATTTTAAAGTTGGCTTTTTAAAATTTCTACAAAATTATCTGCTGGGATTTTGGTTAGGATTCTATTTAATCTGTTGGTCAATTTGGGGGAAAATGACATCTTAATGTTAAGTCTTTTTGCTTATAGAATTGGTGTATCTTCATTTACTTAGGCAATCCTTAACTTCTTTTAGCAATGTTTGGTAGATATGAGTATATAGGTTTGTCAGATTGATTCTTGTGTTCCATAATTTTGATGCCATTGATTTTATAATTTCAATTTTCAGTTGTCAGTCTATTATATAGAAATACAAATAACTTTTATGTGTCAATCTTGTATCCTAAAATCTTGCTAAATTCACGTATTAATTCTAGTAAGTTTCTTATAGATTTCATATGATTTGCTACAAAAATGATGAGGTTATCTACAAATAAAGGCATTTTTACTTCTTCATTTCTAATCAATTTCTCTCTCTCTCTTTCTTTCTCTTATTTTTTGGTCTTATTGAGCTAACAGTATATTTTATTTTAACTGGATGGACAGATCTAACCATATTCATATGAGAATCAAACATGAATATGCATCTGTATTGAGGTTCCAAAGGAAAAAAATGGATAATATTGCATATCTTCTAAAAATATCAAATTGGTAGGAAGAAGGGATTTGAGTTTTCACTTTTTAAAGCATTTGTAAGTTGCATGTATAATCAAAATAGGAAAACCTTATTTTTCAATGTTAATCAGTCTTGGGAGCAAGGAATTCTTGTCCATACCTTCAGAACATTTCCAGAATCAGACTACTCTCCACCTTCCATCATTTCTAACAATCATCTCCTACTTGGACTATTTCATTGGTCTCCTAACTGGTCTCCTTGTCTCCATTCATTATTGTTTATAGTTTATTCTCCATGACAGCATCCAGAGAAATCCTTTCAGAATGTTATTGAGACCATGTTACTCTCATTAAAATACTTTAATAGCTGCCCTTTTTACTTACAGTAAAATCCAGTGGCCTTAGCGTGGTCATTAAAAGTACAAATATGATCTGGTTCCCAGTCATGTTTTTGACTATGTCGCCTACCACTTACCTCTGTTTCAGTTACAATAGCCTTATTTTTGTTTCTTGAATACAACACTAACATTTTCATTTCAGGGTCTGCGTTTGCTGTTCCTTCTTCCTGGAATGCTTTTAACTCAGATATCTAAATGACTTGCTCTATCATTACATTTATGTTTGTTCAAATACTGCCTCACCTGAGAGGCCATATCGAAATACCCAGCATGAGACATACAATTCTCTATGTTATTTAACCCTGTTTGCTTCTTTCTGTTTTCTCCTTTGTACCATTTACTTCCTGTCTTGGTTTATTTCAATGTATTTATTTTATTATCTGTCTCCCACAACTAGATTGTAGGTTGTTTGATAATAGGGATGGTGTTTTGTTTACTGCTATATCCTGGTGCTTAGAATAATGCTGGCATAGAGAGGGTATTCAATGTATATTATTGAATGATGATTATTTTTTAATAAAGAAGTTAATTTTACCATCCATACTGGCCTACATATACTGAAGTGCTGGCAAGTGATAAGCTAGCCATTGTGATTTCCTAAGGAATGAGTAGCTCTTTTTGATACTATATTTATGAACTAGTCAACATAAGAATCCAAATCTACTGTAACATATCAGGTTTTCATGCTTCCACAAGTTACACTAAATTTAATGTTTGGTCTCAAATCATAAAGACTACTTTAAGATCTATTCCTTGCCACAGTGAATTATTTAACTAACTTTTGTATGAGTTTCTTCCTTCATTTACCCTTACACTTTCAACCATAAACATGAATCACTGATTAAAATGAGGATCATGAAACTGGCGAATATACTCAAGATAATAAACAAAATTTAGAAGAACCACAAGCTGAGGGTGCCTGGGTGACTCAGTCAGTTAAGTGTCCAACTTCAGCTCGGGTCATGATCTCATGGTTTGTGGGTTCGAGCCCCACATCAGGCTCTGCGCTGACAGCTCAGAGCCTGGAGCCTAATTGGATTCTGTGTCTCCTCTCTCTGCCCCTCACCACCCTCACAAAAATAAATAAAACATTAAAAAATAAAAATAAAAAAGAAGAACCACAAGTCTTCCAGGTATATGAAAAGATTTGGCCTCATCTATGAGACTACTTTGACACAAAGAAGGCAGCATTTTTCTAACTATGAATAATGAATCAGTAAGAGTTGTCATGGAATCTTTTAAAAAATTTTTAATGTCTATTTATTTTTGAGAGAGATCGAGAGTGAGTGGGGGGGGGGGGGGGGGAGAGAGAGAGAGAGAGAGAGAGAGAGAGAGAGAGATACAGAATCTGAAGCAGACTTCAGGCTCTGAGCTGTCAGCACAGAGCCTAATGCAGGGCTCGAACTCACAAACTGGGAGATCATGATCTGAGCCAAAGTCAGATGTTTAACCCACTGAACCACCCAGGCATCTTAATATATCCACAGTTGCTGCCTCATATATGGATTTTATTCTTGTGAAATTACAAACAATTCTAAATATTTCAGCCTTTTCTTTGATAAAAACCAGAGCAACAGTTTTATGTAAATATTGCATTTGCAACGTGCATCATGTCTGGAAGAAAATCTCAAAAATTTCTTGCAAGTGGAAAGAGAAAATTCTTGGTGAGGAGCAATATAATTTAAAATAAAAACAAACAAATGAGGGGCACCTGGGTGGCTCAGTCAGTTAAGCCTCTGACTCTTGATTGGCTCAGGTCATGATCTCATGGTTCATGAGTTGGAGCCCTGCCTCAGGTTCTGTGCTGACAGCACAGAGCCTGCTTGGATTTCTCTTTCTCCTTCTTTCTCTGCCCCTTTCCCCATTTGCATGTATGCACGTGCTGTCTCTGTCTCTGTCTCTGTCTCTGTCTCTGTCTCTCTCTCTGTCAAAATAAAAAAAATAAACATTAAAAAAATAATAAACAGACAAAAATCTTGCTTGATGCTTCTTCCTTCAAAATAAGTTTCGAGTCACCTTCAATGGGGTGCCTGGGTGGTTCAGTCGGTTAAGCGGCCGACTTCGGTCATGATCATGATCTCAGGGTTGTGAGTTCGGGTCCCACGTCAGGCTCTGTGCTGACAGCCTGGAACCTGCTTTGGATTCTGTGTCCCCCCCACCTCTCCTTGCCCCTCCCCCACTCATGCTCTGTCTCGCTTTGTCTCTCAAAAGTAAATAAATGTTAAAAAAAATTTAAAAAAAGAATCACCTTCGAAGTTGAAGTTCTTGTAATAGAAAATTTATGAAGCCCTTTCCTGTCATTATAGTTAAACCTTTTTAAAGGCAAAAATGTTACACAGCTAAAAAAAGTTTCCCCTGGGGCGCCTGGGTGGCTCAGTCGGTTGAGCGTCCGACTTCAGCTCAGGTCACGATCTCGCGGTCCGTGAGTTCGAGCCCCGCGTCGGGCTCTGGGCTGATGGCTCAGAGCCTGGAGCCTGCTTCCGTTCTGTGTCTCCCCCTCTCTCTGCCCCTCCCCCGTTCATGCTCTGTCTCTCTCTGTCTCAAAAATAAATAAAACGTTAAAAAAAATTTTTTTTAAGTTTCCCCTATTTTCTATGTTTTTTTCACAGTTAATTCTGAAGCTTAGAAGTATTTACATATCAAAAGCAGGACACCCCAATGCTAAAATTATAATGATATTAATTAAAATGGACACAATATATAACTATTTTTCTATTCAAAAAATTGAATCTAGCTGCTTCTATATTAAGCCATCAAAAAAACCCACAAAATAAAATAAACATAAAAATAGAAAAAAGCAAACACAGTTTTGTCCCCTATTTCAAATTACTTCTGTCCACATTTCCTCTTTATCCTCATTAATCTATTATCTCTTCGGTTGGCAAGCAGTGTATCTTATTCTTACTCATGCATTCATGTCCCTATGTATCAACTTCCTTATTTCCCAGGACATAGAAGAGAATTTTACATTTTAATATTTGAATAGTTATATATTTTATTTTTAAACCCACATTCCGCAAATAGATTTCTGTGGTTCGTGGATTTGATGTATGATGAAGCCAATAAAGGACTGTCTCAGAATGAACAATATATCAATGGCCTCATGACAGCTAGATAGATTAATTCAAATTAATACCAAAATAGACCATGATATATCAGTTTTCCAATAGTACTTTATCTTCTCACTTCTCACATAGTGGAAATAGGAATTCCCACTATGCAGTGTAGATAATATATAGAAACCTTTGAGTTCTCAAATTTGGGTGACTTGTATAAATAAAATCCGTGACAACACCGGTCAGAAAAAACAGAATCATATTACCTTTATTTTTGTGACAAAGGGACCTTTTTAGGAGACATCAGCATAAGTGGTAAAAAGCTGTTAGACATTTTCTTAAGCTGAAGTGATAAAATTTCTACTTTGAAGTTTTGAGATATAGAAGTCCAAAGTTCAGTTTTCAGGAGAAATTAATTTTTCACATTCTGGCATCAAGAGTACACAGTCTTGATGTCTATCTGTGATTAGATTAGAGGGAAAGCCACAAGACAAAGGCAAGCTCAGGAATAATTTAAAAGACCCAGTCTCTGATTTCCCAAATACTTGAGGGGGAAAAAAAATGGAGAGAAATTTCTACATGGAAAACCCTGTCATATTTAGAAAAACTACTTTCAGTCAGTCATTTAGATGCCTTCAGGAAAAATTAATATAAAACTGTTTAAACAATAAACCTGATATTAATTGTTGGCTAAAATAAATAACAGTAAGTTCAATGTCTCACGCTGTTTTTCCCAGTAACTCTTTTGGCTCTGCCTTTTCTATGTGTTGGTTGGTTTCATCAGTGAGGCTGTTATTAAGATCATGGAATCAGTCCCAGGCTTTGGATCAATTCATAACAATAAAAGAGAATGGACAAATAGTCATTTAAAGAATTAATTCTAGAAGATAAAAGAATAATTGTATCATAGTTTCCTGAAAGCTTCTCACATCCCATTGATCCAAACTGGCTAACATGTCCATTCTTAAACCAATCACTGGTGAGGAAGGAAGGCTTACTACCTGTTCAGTTGGGCCCAAGTTAGCTTTTGGAGGTGAGGGAGGCCTCTTCTGGTGCACCGGGGATATATGAGGAAAGATAGCTATAACAAACAAACAAAAAAGGAACCGTGCTCAAAATGAGATGAAAAGGAGGAATGAGTAAAATTTCTACACTCAAGTTTTGATATATAAAAGTCAAATACATGATAATGTACACTATAATCATGTATATATTATTAATGACTATATAAAATACATTTTCATATTATTGATGCAAACAGATTAATTTTTTTGAGAACTGCATCTCACAGATAAAATTTCAGCTTGTGTATAATACTGGGTTGTTTTGGTCAATAATTTTGTTCCCATTACAGAATCAGATTGCTATAAAGATAACAAAATTTCCTGTTATTCCAAACCAAAAGAGAAGATGGCTAAAACATTTTTAAGCTAGCCGATAAAATAATTAATTGAAATCTTCCTTATTTTATATGTTCTTCATATATTATGAAATCCAACCCAACTCCCCAAAGATTAAATGTATATCCATTCGGGTCCATTAGTAACTCAGCTCCACTTAGCATTGAAGATTAGAGTCCTTCCACCTATAGATTCTATTATTTTCAGTTCTAAATCCATTAATACATCAGAATCCCATTTCTTCTAGCAAGTAAGATTTAGAATATTAGATGAATGCTCCATGGAAAGTACATGTTGTGTTTGACTCACATGCTGTAGTAGTTGGAGACATATTTGGGCCCCTAAACTCCAACTTTCCCACTTCTTCAGCACACTGTACACTTTGCCATTTGTTAGAAGAGAACATAGGTCTTTTGGCCATGTGTTTCCAGTTAAGGATAAAAAAAAATGTAAAGGAATATGCCTTCTAGTACCTTCTTTGACAGTTGACTAATCCATGTTCTGCTATAACAAAGAAAAAAAAGAAGGCATTGTAATTAGTTGTTTAAACTCCTTCTTTGATTAATAAAACAAGTTTCTCCAGTGCTAATTCTGCCAGAGTTTTGGAAGTCAGGTGATCTCAGACTCCCATCTCTCTTGCGGCACATTTGTTGCTAATTTCTTCCTAAACTTAATGTTGAGGGGCAGTAGTCATTTTTGAATGTTCAAACATTTGGCACCTATTTTGAGGGCTAAATCCACATTTCCATTTTTGCTATTCTAGTTGCAAGTAAGAAAAATTTAGACCTGTCAATGCCCACACAGCAATGGCAAAGAAGGAATGCTTATGGGGAGCAGGGAAGCTAAGAAGGAGTGCCATGCTTACAACTGGTATATTTTTATTTTTCAGTATCACATTATAAAATTTAATTGTGAATTTCCATTCTTATTTGAAGGACAAGTAAGTTGGGGCTGTTACTCTTGTGCTGGAAGGAGAACGCCCTGCATGGCTCCACGCTGTTCCTGATTCTTACTGTTTTTCTGTAATCACCTGTGATTTCTCCTTTAAGTCCCACCATTTATTGCCATTTATTACAAGTTCACCAGTAGATTTTCAAGTAAAATAGAGGTCTTAGTAGTTATTCTAATATTGCCATTATTGCATTTATTGCCATTTATTCCAAGTTCACCTTTTATTGTTTAGGACTCCATCTGCCTCACCTTTGCTTGGTTATTTTTTACTGTGAGACTGTACCTTACTCTTGAGTCACAATGACTGTTGGCAAACTGGTCTTGCTTTATCCTGGGTAGATAATAGCATTTCAGTTTACAGAGAATCAAATCCTGTAATTCTGCTTCCCATACCCTAAAACCCTTTTTTGTTCCCCTACCAATTATACGGAAATTTGGGGCTATGGACATCATGAAGCAGGGCAAAATTTTCTTTATACTCTTAGATTCCGGGAATTGTACATATCAAGTGATGCCAGATCTAAAGATAGAGTAATTCTTCTATTCTCAATTCTACCCCCGCTCTGGTCCAAAGTTTAAGTCAACAGAATATCTTGTGGTTTAGGTTATAGTATTTAGAACAATCCCCTGTATTTGCAGGGCGTTTAAATGTAGGTAGCAGGTCCAACCTGTCTCATTAAGAAACTGGATAAAGTCAAATTCAGCTCTAAAAGTTTCTACATTTTTTGTCCGAACACAAATACGATCTTACTGGTATCTTAACATCAAATGTGAGTTTCTGTATTACTTTCAATTTGATATATTGTTTAGGGTGTTGCCAGCTGCTAATCAATTAAACACTAAAACTTAGTAGTTCATCACTCTAGAAGTCTTTTACTCATGTTATATCCAAAAACGTGTGTTCGGTGGCCAGGCTTGCATGAGGCAGTTCAAAGATTCAGGCTCCTTCTGTGTTATGATACTGCCATCATGTATAGTTGTGGATACTTTTCCAGCTGGAGAAGGAAAAAATTCATAACATCTACCTGTTTCATTCACATTTTAGACTAGATGTGACACAAGACACTTCTGCTTATATTCTTTGGGTCCCAAGAGAAATGGAGACTTGAAAATGTAGTCCCTGGTGGGGCAGCCCCTTTCCAGAAATCAGTCTTTTCTATGAAAGGGGAACACAAATTGTTAGAGGACCAATAGCTGCTGGCCAAAAACAGTGATATTACTAATCAGAGAGGTCTTAGTAGTTATTCTAAGAAAGCACACTCATCTTGGAAAATATTTCATAACTCTAAAGAAGTAAGATTTATAGCTTTAAGCACTTGGATACTTTAGCTTCTATCACAAACCAAAGAACAAAAAAGATGCTGAGAAACTCTATTTTACTTGAAAATCTACTTTTTAATGAAAACCCAGACTTCTAGTCATGTTGGCAGTGCGAGTAGTCCAGTGAAACCCACAAATAATGATTATAAATATTAACAAAAATTTAAACAATCTCAATTGTTTGAAATAGACATAAAACAAGCAGGAAGGGGGGGTGCCTTTCAAAGAATGCTGTGATAAGAATTATACTCTTTATAAGTATACTTTAAGTATACTTTATAAGTAAGTATAAGTATACTTTATAAGTATACTCTTTGTAAGTATGTGACTTTTCTCTTTTGTCTCAGAATACTGTCTTGTCTTCTACCCCAGTGCTCAGCTCTGGTAGTAGAAAAGCATAGGTTTACTCCCTCAAGGTTGGAGTGGACAAAATTGGAGGTTGATAGAATATCTGGAAGCCACAGAGCCAAATAAGGAGTAACTTGTCAGATCTTGATATAATTTAAGCTATATATGCATAGGGAAGTATGCCAATTATCTATTTATTGCTTCTCAGCTCCAAATTCATGTTTTATTGTCTGTTCTACAACAATGGACGCAGGCCCTATGAATAAATATTTTGTTTTCCATCTGAGAACAGCATTATTAGCAGAGGGCACTGGACTGGCATTGAAGAAGGGAGGAGTTATACTTCCTGGTCCTGGTGTGCTCTCAGTCAGCCTCTCGCACAGCTTCCCAGGCTCACTGTATGTCCTGCAGCATGAATGGTACCTGTGGTGCTCCATTCCTGCAGTGGATGGCACTTGAAGCCAGCATTTACCTCAGCATCCCTCTCAGGCAGATAGCTTGCAGTGAAACACCTACCCATGGGAAGCTTTTCCTGGCATCCTAGAGGGTGGGTTTCTGGCAAGTTCTTCACATACAGTACCACAGTGACTTTCTCTATCATCCAGCACACCACAGCCATGCCTCTCACAGCAAGATCTCCATCTCAGCCCTGGGACCTCTTCTTTGGACCCAAGATGTTAAGATATGATTTCTTGTCAAAGCTTGTCTTTTCCTGCACAAAACCCCTGTAACATTTTTACACGTATCTGTAGGAAAGTGAGACAGGGGCTGGAGAAAATTCATACAAGGCTGGTGCGGAGGAGTTTATAAGTGTGTTTCTAGGAATATTTGAAAAGTCACACTGCTATGAGATTTTTGAAAAGAAGACATGTGGGTCAAACTGCAGACTTTTAGTTAAAATTGAAAAACTTTAGAACAAGCCATCTGAAAGGGGGTGAGGGTTAAGTCCATAATTTTCCTCTTTTTAAAATTATGTTTTGTAGAAAGTATCTAAAATGAAATTTTGGAATTTAACTCCTTGTGAAATGACTTGAAAGAAATGGTGTATTTTCTGTGTTTCAACTAATAAGGTTATGATGATGATTGATTAGTTGTTCAATTTGATGAGATCAACTGCTTTTAGGAAAATCCATTAAAAAGTTCTCACTTCATCTCAGATACAAGGAGGCAGTGTCACCTGAAGTTCAACTAGTGTTGGGGATAGGGATGGAAGTAGGAGTAGGGTACAGCTGGGTATTCTCAAATCCAGTTATCCTTAATAGGTGAGATTCCTGTTCTGTAGCATTTGAGTCTGTAGAGACCCTTGCCTGTGCAACAGAGAAACACAGGGGGAAGAAACCTGATTATTCACATTTAGGATTGTTAGGTGTCTTAGAGTGTCTTCAGGAAGTGAAATAAAATCCATTATATCTGATTTTACTCAAATGTGCCTTTTTTTTTCTTTTTCTTTTCCCTATAGCTGACTTGTGTAGAAAACCTTGGCATAAGAGGTTGGCCATTGTAAATGGAATTTGTCTTTTTTTCTTACAGCTATTAAAGTCACCTAATGAAAAACTGTATTTTTTTTAAATAATACTGTTTGAGGATATTTAGACAGTTTTAATATCAAACTATATCTACAATTTTATTTTTATTTAACTTTAAAAGTTCTAATTCTGTAACTGACTTAGCAAATATCTTGTACTTTTCTAAAAAATAATGTCTTAGATTCTAAGAGGTTTTGTAATAATAACAATAATAATAATTGCAGAAGGAAAAGAGTTTGTATACTGGAGTTGAAGAAGCAAGTAAATGTAAAGTGGAAGGTGATGGCCAAGTTTCCCACTCTTGGAAAGCACAGGCTAGAATGAGCTGTGCAGTACTGGACTAGAGGTAGAGACATCAGTATGAACTTGTGATTAACCTAATACAGATGAATGGATACAGAAATAATTAGAGATACATGTGTATACGTTTCCTAGGTCTGTCTGATCAGAGGGCCAGGGAGCAGTGATAGCATATTAGTAGTGAGCATACCAAGTACCTAGATCATGGTTTCCTTTGACCAAAGACTCAGGGCTCCTTGGAGAAATGACTGATTATAGGGGTGAAGCAGGCAAAACATAAGATAAAGGTGGAACACTTTATAGTACCAGGAAATAAGGAAGTGCTCGAAAATGGGGGCATGTCAAAGGGACTCAGGAGCCAAACTGAAAGAGCTCCAAAGACTCAGTGTTGGAACTTGAGCAACAAAATAAAACTATAGTATCACATTATAATCCAACTTATAAAATAAGTATCCATGAATACAGAGTGATATAACTAAATGACTGAATAAATAAATAAATGGGGGAGAAGAGACAAACATCCCCTCTAGGACACAGAGCTTAATCACCTCCTCTCTGACCCTCCTTTGCACTTACTTTCTTCCAGAGACTAGAATATGAAAGGGGGGAAAGTAACTTTACTTTGAGGAAACATGACAAAGTCTACCTTGGCCGGGTGCAAGGTAAACATCATTAGTGTAAGTCATGTTGATGTATCTTTCATATGACACGATGAGAGAAAAGTTCTAATTTATAAAACTTATTGCATGGAGCCATGAGTTTAGGGTCTTTCAGATACCCCAATCAGCAGATGTGGAGGATACAAAAGATACAGTAATTCATTATAAAGTAATATTATAGAATGTCAAGGGCATATATACCCACAGGTATGTGTGTTTATATATATATATATATATATATATATATATATATATATAATATATATATTATATATATGTAATTTGATTTATCTAATACATTTAAATCAAACAGTGCTTTGAATACCTCAAGATAAGTTGCATTGTTAAATCTGCTATTAGAGAGATTGGATTATTTCCCAATTCCTCAATATCTTCATTCATTGTGCCCTTTTTTATATCCTATGTAACTGTCATGATTTAGCTATGATATCTTCCTAGAAGAGCCCTTGAACAATTTTTGCGATGTGTTTTCTGGAAAAGAATTCTTAAAATAAGTTTAATAAGATTTATTATGTTTCTTCTGAAATTTCTGGATAAGAATATGTTACAGTAAAAAGAATTTAAAACAGAGCATTAAGCCTTTGGAAGGTGGCTGATCCAATTTAAGACCGATTAGACTCATATTTCAAAAAGACACAGGAAGAACTTTCTGAGGTCAAAGTCATGGGTAAATTCTTTTGTAAAAGCCTCAATTTCCACCATTAGTAGGTTGGAAGGCAGCTTGTTTAGCCAACAGGTTTTCGTGTCCGCTCTAGAATTGAATGCATCTTCTTCAGGTACTATGTGATCTTTTGCCAAAGAAGCTTTTTTTTAATCTCTGATTTTTCATATAAAATGGGAAAATAATAGTAATTGCCATATCAGGCTAATGAATGAATCAAAGGAAATGATTAATGTGTCAGCACAGTGCTTAGCACATAAGAAACACTTCAAAATATAATGCCTATAATTACTAAGTGTCCATGATTCTTTTTCCCAAAACTACAACACTTAGCCTCTTCTTATAATTCCATTGTTTTGCATATTAGTAAGTGGTGTTATATGCTGGGATCACACCATTCATTAACTAAGGGGAACTGATAAGGGACATAAACTCTCAGGAACTTCTCAGTGGCTGATGGTGAAGCTATGTCAGTACCATGAGGGTAGTCACTGAAAAGAGACTACAGGTACTGAGTCCCTGAACTGTTGTATTCAAAAGCATTTCATAGACTTTCTTTTTTTTTCCTCTTAAGTAAACAAGGAAGGCTAGAGGGATTAAAGTTGACCAATTTAATTACCTTCTCCCAGATCAGATAAGGCTCTGATAAAGTAGTTTCCCTTGAGGCAGGTCTCTTTGACCTTGAGCCTATTTCAAAATGGCTACTTTCCCCTCTTCCTGTCTGAAGCACTGGTCAGGTTTCTTCAGTCTTCACCATAAGAACCTGGAGTTTCTTCAGGTTAAACCTGTGAAAGTGTAGGTGCTCCCCTAGGAGTAGGCCCCAGGAGGTTTTAATGCTCAAGCCATTCCACACTCAGCCTCCACCAATTAGTCAATTACCACCTGAGTGTTCCTACAAGTTATGGCTCTAGCTAGTAAACTGACCTCAGCTGTTACTCTTTGTATTTACTTGTCTCTCCAGTTTTTAAGGAAGCAGTTTGGCCTGTGGGAGTTCAGTTCCCGGATGGACCTAAGAAGAGGTGTTGGCTTTCAGGTCGTGCAGTGGTGTTTACGTCCAAGAACTAAAACTGTAAGTTCTGATATTTTTTATTATTTTGCTTTGCAGCTTTCTTGACAATGCTAATACTGTACATTCAAAACATAAATGTATACAAATTAAGCTTGTTCTTACAAATTAAGATTATTTTCTTTTGTTTTTTAAATGCTTATTTTCTTTTTGAGAGAGAAGGCAGGGGAGGAGCAGAGAGAGAGGGACAGAGGATCCAAAGTGGGATCCCCGCTGACACTAGTGAGCCTAATGCGGGGCTCAAACTCAAGAACAGTGAGATCTTGCCATGAGTCGAAGTTGGATGCTCAACTGACTGAGCCATCTGGAGATTGTTTTCTTATTCTGAGTTCAAGCTAAGATAGACAAGTATTTTTTTAGTCTTTCTTGGCCTTAACGTATTTTCTAGTTCCTTTTGTTTTCCTGAGTGTGTTGTCTTGTACAATCATGGTTTTATTCAGAGTTCTCAATTCCAATGGCTTGTGTTGTTTTAGTCCAAGACCTTATCTTTATCCTCTAGTAACTGAGACAAGCAAAAACCCTTAGGCACAGATTTTTAACCATTCTAATTTCTTGACCCTACTTCATCTTTCCCCCTTACAATGTTGCAAGTTCAGATTTAAAGGTCATTCGTTATTTTTATTTTTTAAGTTTATTTATGTATTTATTTAGAGAGAGAGGAGGGGCAGAAAGAGAGCGAGAGGAAGGGGCAGGACAGAGAGAATTCCCCGAACCCGGGGCTCAAACTCTGGAATCACGAGATCCTGACGTGATCTGAACTCAAGAGTCAGATGCTTGGGCGCCTGGATGGCTCAGTCGGTTAAGTGTCCGACTTCAGCTCAGGTCACGATCTTGCGGTCCGTGAGTTCGAGTCCCGTGTCAGGCTCTGTGCTGACAGCTCAGAGCCTGGAGCCTGCTTCCGATTCTGTGTCTTCCTCTCTCTCTGCCCCTCCCCCATTCATGCTCTGTCTCTCTTTGTCCCCAAAACAAACATTAAAAAAAAAAAAAGTCGGATGCTTAACTGACTAAGCCACGCAGGTGTCCCTCGCTTTGTTTTTAATCCAAAACATCCATGTATTTTTGTTTTTTTTTTGTTTTTGTTTTTTGCAGGCATGTTTTCAGTTTCTTCTTACTGACTTGAGGCAGTTTCAGACTAGATACCTGAAACAACTATATTGTGGAAAGTTCAAATCACAAAATAAGTGATTCTTGGATCACTGTGATGTTGAAGCGATTACTCATTAATAGGAGTTATTCACTCTACATGTGCCAGGCATGTAGAATGCAATGAGCAAGATATCATTAAGTTCCATTTCCCCTAAGGTGTATCTATTTAAAAGTGTTGGGGAGAAAAAAAATTTCCCTTCAATTCTACATCCTTTGTCTTGTCTAATAAAGTTGATGTAAGATTGACTAATAAGAGAAAAATATAAGACTCAAAAATGGGTCTGAAAGAAGTGACCAAAGCAGGAAACTTTTATACCTTTTGGATAAAGAAACAGTAAGTGTGAAGAAGTGACCAGGCAAAGAGGTTGGGGCTTGTAAATTAGAGAAGAAGTAACCAGGCTGTTTATAAAGTCTTCTTGGCCCTGAATTTCTTAGTTTGGGTGATAAGGATACCTTCTGCCCTCCTGGTACAGGGAGGATACCTTTCATACGGAAGACTGATATTTCTTGCTTTCAGGGGGTCAATGGAGGGTCAGAGTGTCCTTGCACTGGCTGTTTCTCAAGTGACTTTAATTTAACCTAATATGCCAAAATGCCATATTTGGGGGTGGCAAAAGAAAAGTAACTCTCCTCTTTCAACAGAAAGAGACAAATTAATAAACTTGAAAAGCAAAAAGCTAGAGGCACAAGTGTGGAGTGATAAAAGAACACAGTGAAGGGAGAACACCTACATAGACCTCACTGGGTAAACATAGTCGGGGATGGCTTCAGGGAGAACCTGAAGAGTACCTAGAAATGTTCTGGATGAAAAATGGTATGTAGGGTTTTCCAGTAGTCAGAAACAATATAAGCATAGATAACAAGGGGAAGTAAATAAATTTCAGTGACTGGCCTGCTATGTTGGTGGAAGATGAGGGTATGGGAGAAAATGTATGAAATCAGACCACATGATGGCTTTTATGTCAAAATGAGTCTGGATTGTATTTTGAAGATGAACAGGAAATGTTGGAGTATTTTAAGCAGAAGAATAGGAGCACGGAGTGAATTGTACTTTAGAAAAACCATACCAATAGACATACAGAGCAGTGGTTCTCAAAACTCAGCATATGTCATAATCTCCTGGAGAGTTTGTTGAAACCAGATCTCTGGGCACAAACTCCGTAGCGTTTGTTTCTAAATCCAGGTGAGGGGCCCTGAGGATTTGCATTTTTAACAAGTTCCCAGGTGATGGTAATACTGCTGGTCTGATGACGCACTGAAAATCACTGTGGAGGTTGAGTAAAATAAATTGAAGGACAGGCATGATAACAAGGCCAGTTAGCTAATGTGAAAGCAATAAAATTAGCCAGGCACCAGCAAAATGAAACAAAACTGGCAACACTAGGATTATTGACTTAATGTAGTTATATTTTAGTAAATAGACAAATTTGAAGTCTCCTAATTGATCACTGTGACCCTCTTCTCTCCTTCCTCTGCTTTCACGCATTCTGTTCCTCCTTCCCTAATGAGTCTATCATGCTGTGAAGTATCTTGATAGAGGTCCAGGAAGAAGTAAACATATACAAAATAAATAGAAGAAACAAGATCAATAGGGTTATAAATAATTCTCCAACTTTAATGATTTGGTATTTTATGGTACAATTTCTTACATTCTTATGAGCCATCATAATTTTGAGTTCCAAGTCTTTCTTACATCTTAATCTGGCTTAGAATAAATGATTGGAGAAAAGACCCACAAATCAATTGGGAAGAAAGCAAGCATGCCAGGTCATGGTACATGAAAAAGGGGAAAAACAAACAAAAACTGAAAGAGGAAAAATGAACCCCCCCCCAAAAAAACCCCCAAATTTTTAGGTACAATAATTTATCATTAGTTCAATAAGTATGAATGGGGGATGAGGTTAAGGCATTTATGCTGTGTATTCTCCTACCCCCTAACCTTCCAGTGAGTGGGGGTAGCTTTGCTCTTGTAGTTACGTTTTGCTTTGTATAATAGGGTTTTGAAGAGGCAAATGTACAAACTGAAAACTTCTCCCAGTATGTAAAACCACTTGTTTTACTAGTTATCAAGTGAAGATTGCACATGGTTTTATTTTAGGTTAAATTGGAAGGTTAAACTAAAGGAGAAAAATAATCTGGTGTTTGAACATCTGACATTCAGGTCAACAGGGTAGAGATTTCTATAGTAGTATTTTTTGGGTTTTATTGCTCTGGAAAGGTGGTTTGGCCCTGTGTATTAGTGTATTTTTTGGATATAATATACCTACTATATTTGATTCCAGGGGCAGAAATACAAAGTATCCCTTCTTTCTGGCTTTTAAATTGGTGGATGTGTTTCCTTGGCAACTATCAACCTGCACGGTAGTGGCACGATGTTATGAAACACAGGGCCCAGTTGAATACACCAGTTGTTTGGGAATGTATGTTTGGTTTGCTGCACCTTATGGGATGAGGAAATAAGGTACTTTATCTCTGTGAACTTAACCTTTATAAAAATCTCGAGGCATAGCTTTTCCTTGGTTACTCAGCCCTCTTTATTGAACTATCCTTGTGATTGCTTTATAATTTTGAAAATTTTGTTACCCCATCACAGGTGACCTATCTCCAACCTTAAACTGTCTGGGACATTCTTAACCTCCCCAACTTTACAAAAAGATTCTTTCCTCAACTCTATATAAATTGCCTTATAGCCACTTCCCTCACAGTTCTATTTCAGTGCTTTTTCCTTCCTGTTCCCATAATACTTTATATATTTTACTGGTGAAAATATTATAAATTCTTCAAAGGTTAAGAACTATTGTACACTTCGTTCTGTATCTCCATGAATCTGAATGCATTTATTAGATTATTCTAATCTCTTCTTCAGAAGCCCTTGTTTCTTCTTTACAATGTTTTTTAAAGTTTTATTTATTTATTTATTTTGAGAGCGAGAGAGATGCAGAGAAAGAATCCCAAGCAGGCCCCATGCGGTCAGCACAGAGCCCAGTGTGGGGCTCTATCCCACACCCTGGAGTCATGACCTGAGCCAAAAAATCAAGAGTGGAACACTTAACCGACTGAGCCACCCAGGTGCCCCCTTTATTCTCTTACTGCGAAATCTCCTTTTATCATCCTACCAAGAGATATGTTCTGCATATTCTTAAACTGTCTTGGGATTGTTTTATAGAACTCTTATCTGTAAATCATGTATCCAAAATAAAATGGCCACCACAGGAAGGTGATAGGTTTTGAGATAACAGGAGAAGTGCAGTTGGTGAGCTAGAAATCACAATTTCTTCTCGTTGATACTAAAAATACAGAACCTTTTCGTATAAAACAGTTCTATATCAAAATGAACAATAAAGGCTTGATGTCCTCATGGTACTTGACGAAACACAAAATGTTTAGAGAGGTATTTCTTTAAAAGCACGTTTATATTAGGACCTGGAATACAAATGTATCTTTTTATCACTTGTATTTCCAGAAATTACCATTAAAATAATTTTTATCCTCTCCATATTCTAAATCACAGGAAACTATTAAAACTGTTCATAGTGCAACCTGCAGTGTCTTATTGACGCACACTGGCTTATTCTAATGTACTCGTTATTGGCTTGTTGGTTGAAATGTAAGGTTTCTTAAAGATCTTTGTGTCTGTATTGAGGGTCTTAGCCTTTGGACTGCACAGCTTGTCTTCTGGTTTTATAATGCAGCCTATTTCTAGGTCTTGAATAATGTAAAATGCAGACAAGTTACTTTAAAAAGAGTCTTGCCTTTTTGTAGCAGCTGCTGCTACTGCTGGCGTCATTGTTATTCATGTACAAGGATGTAGCTGAAAAGACCAATTCATGATCAAGACAAGAATAACTGAATCAAAAAGGTATTAGGGGGAAATTTAATCATAAAATGTAAAAATAATGCTTTGGGAAAGCAGTAAAATCTTTGAGTACTTATTCTAAAATGTAGATTACTGTATTAGCTGTTAAAATACTGATTTTCTTTTTACTTTGCCATTTTCTCTTTTCTTGGCTATTGTGATTTTGCTAAAGTTCACAATGAAAATCCTATAGCCAATGAGTTGAAAATTCTAAGACACTGAGAAAACTACAACCATATTTTCTTCTTGAAGCCAATAGCATAGCAGCAAGTTAACATTCCCCCATTAGCTAGATTCTGGATAATGGTACACTGTAGACCTGCTGTGAGGAACAGATGTTGGCAGATGTAAAATCTGCTTCATTTCACAAAAGGTTAAACAACTCTTAAGCATCTGAATTAAAATTGTGGGGGTATTTGGCCCAGTTCCCAAGGTTTCTCAATGATTTTACCAAACAGACTAGTTTCAGTTACATTGGTTATAGAAGTGGCTAACATGAAGAGTGGTTGTCGAACATAGGATCATGTTTATGCAGAAGGTGAAATAAAAACTAATTTTTTTGTAACACAAATTTAGGTAGGGTGCATCATTAATATATGACATAGAATCTGTCTCATTTATCTTATAGAGTCACCAGATGGTTTGACTTGTGCTAGGTCATTCCCAGTAACATCCATTTACTATAAAGTGTTGCAAAGGAGAATTTTACTATTGATGCTGTCAATTGCATCTAATGAAACCAAATGATAAGAAAATTAAGATGTACCTGTAAAGAAATTATTTTCCTGTTTCAGAACAGAATGTTCATGGATTTGAGAAATAAGGGAAGAAATATATATGTGGCTATTGATAGTAATAAAGGAAAAGATTACAGCACTTCAGTAGGTAAATTTGACACATTATATAATTTATATTCTAGTCCAGTCATCTGCAGGTGAGAAATAGCCAACACCTTGAATGACATTTTCTGCACTTAGTTATATTCATGTGTTTCGAGGTGAGAAATGACATTTTAGATACCATTTCATAAAATTCTAAGTAGATATTAAAAGACCTTTAAGGGCATTTAATGAAATACTTTATTTCTTTGGAAACATGGAGGAATGGGGAAATTAATAAACATAGTTTCTACTTAAGGTCAAAACTACTCACATTTTTTTTAAAGGAAAGTGACATGTTATTGATATATATATATATATATATATATATATAATATATATAAGTATATAGTATATATATTATATATTTAGTATACATAATTAGTATATATAGTATATATACTAATATGTGTATATTAGTATTTATAATGTATATATATTTATATATAAAAATCCATTTATTTATATCTATTTCTGAATATGTGGCCATTATTCACATCCATAACTACTGACAAAAAAGAACCCTTTTATGCAATCTTGTAAGTGTGGCCAACAGAGTCCCACAGTTTGAGCACTGTATATGTTCTTCAAGACATGCTGTCATTCTCAATTTGTATATGGGATGGCAGAGCTATGTGTTAATCCTGAGTACACACCTTGTCATTGACCATAACAATTCAGGTGCCTTTTATTGAACATGAATTCTATTTTGGTTGCTTTATATTCAGTTTTCTGATTTTATTTTTCAGATGAAGAAACTGAAGAAATAAAGTTTAGTGACTTGTTCAAATTCACCTAGCCATTTAGTATCTGAGCTGTATATTTGAACCCAGGCCCATGACCCTCAACTCAGCTCATTCTACCATACCACTCTAACTCTTCTCATGGTGCCTTTATAATGAAAGAAGAATGGTCATTTTTCCACTTAGATAGTAGTATATCTAAAGGAGAATTTGAGGGTAAGCAAAACTGGGAGGTAGGCAAACTTTTACTTCATATTTCCCATCTCTACCTTCTATGTAAATATCATGCCACTTTTTTGTCTCCAAACATCTTGGGCTTACGTGGAAACTGTGACCCAGGCTCCTTGACTTCAGGGTGCCATCATGGTGCCCTCTCTTGGCAATAACATTTGGTATTCGTCTGTTGTCTCTTCAGAAACTTTGTTCTCTTGCTAAACTTTACCTCTTCCATGACAGGCAACTATGAGAATTGCACTCCAGTTTCTAAGGTGACAGTTGACAAATTAATCCTCATATAAGGGCTAATAACTATTACAGCTTAAGGGCTATGTAAGCTTTCAACAGGCATATATGCATTGTAACAGCTATTTTAAAAATGGTATAACCTTTGAATGATGGGATATGTGAGACTGTAGCAAGGATTTAAGGAGAAATTTGGGGGGAAAACACTTGTCAGACACCTCAAATAATGTATTTTCAAGGGAAACTAATTTTAGGGGGTTTTAAAATGTTTTTAAGAAAATTGGTGGCGGGGTACCTGGGTGGTTCTCAGGCTCTGCATTGACAGTGCAGAGAATTCCTGCTCAGAGAATTCCTGCTTGGATTTCTCTCCCTTTCTCTCCCCCTCTCTCCCCCTCTCTCCCTTTCTCTCCCCCTCTCTCCCCCTCTCTCCCCCTCTCTCCCCCTCTCTCCCCCTCTCTCCCCCTCTCTCCCCCTCTCTCCCCCTCTCTCCCCCTCTCTCCCCCTCTCTCCCCCTCTCTCCCCCTCTCTCCCCCTCTCTCCCCCTCTCTCCCCCTCTCTCCCCCTCTCTCCCCCTCTCTCCCCCTCTCTCCCCCTCTCTCTCCCCCTCTCTCCCCCTCTCTCCCCCTCTCTCCCCCTCTCTCCCCCTCTCTCCCCCTCTCTCCCCCTCTCTCCCCCTCTCTCCCCCTCTCTCCCCCTCTCTCCCCCTCTCTCCCCCTCTCTCCCCCCCCCTCTCTCCCCCTCTCTCCCCCTCTCTCCCCCTCTCTCCCCCTCTCTCCCCCTCTCTCCCCCTCTCTCCCCCTCTCTCCCCCTCTCTCCCCCTCTCTCCCCCTCTCTCCCCCTCTCTCCCCCTCTCTCCCCCTCTCTCCCCCTCTCTCCCCCTCTCTCTCCCCCTCTCTCCCCCTCTCTCTCCCCCTCTCTCCCCCTCTGCTCATCTCTGACTTGTGCTTTCTCTTTCTCAAAATTAATAAAGAAACTTAAAGAATTGGTGGCAAATGCATCGTTACAGTATTGTATTTTAGATGTATTAAAATCAGTGGCTTAAATTACAAACCTGAGGTTAAACTACCCATTTAAATATGTATTTAGAATAGCAGTATGTTGAAAGATAAAATCAATGCAAACATTAACCTGTAGGTATACCTGACACATGAACCAAAAGTTGAACATTAAAAGAATATCATTTCCATTAGCAGTGGTGATGGAAGGTAAGAAGTGATTGGAAGGAAATGGAACAATAGTTTAATTTTAAGGAAGTGACTTTATGGAATAGGGATGAAAATTCTTTTTAAATTAAAGGTCTTTAATTGCATAAAGTAGTTCTATTGCTTTGTTTAATAACCTATGGTTAATGTGTCACATAATTAATAGATAAAAATACTGCCATTATAAACCAAGTGATTGGAATTGTGTTATAAACATTGCTTATATCCACCTAGATGAAAAAAAATTAAGAGTATTTTTCCAAGTAAGTGATTTCAATCATAGGTCCTCTACAAAAAAAAATTAGGGGTGCCTGGGTGACTCAGTCAGTTGAGTGCCTGACTGTTGATTTAGGCTCAGGTCATGGTTCTGAGGCAGTGGGACTGAGCCCTGTGTTGCGCTCCATACTGAGAATGGAACTGGGTTAAGATTCTCTCTCCCTCTGCCCCTCCCCTGTTCACGTGTTCATGCTGTCTCTGAAAAAGAAAAACTAAGCCCAAATCCCTAGGCATGGGCCCATGCAGTAATTTTTTTGAGGTCTCCAAAATTGATTCTAATGTGATGTCAGAATTGACAAACTGTGGGCTAGGCTAGGTAGTGATAGGTTATGTAGAAAGACTTTTTTAAATTTTACTAACATTATAACAGTACTCTTCAAGTGCAGTCCATCAATTTTCATGATCTAAGTTATAGAAAAGGAGCTTTTCTTACTTGGCTTTTGGTTTTGTTTCACTCGTGTCCCAAGTACTGGGGCAGATGTATATTCCAGTAAATATTTTTTTGAATGAACGAATGCACTTTGTATCTCATTATCTTCATATTCTCAGAAATTTCTCTTGGCGTATGAAGTTGATATCTTTGACCAAGCTGTTGTACCAACTCTTCCCTCCATTCATAGCCAGCTACTTACATTCTATACTTACTTTTCGCTGCCTTTAAAACCCACTCAAAACCTACCCCTAGCATTCTATTAAACTTTCAGAAAGTACATCAATAACTTTCTTACCTCTCAATGTGGTGGACATTTTGTTCAGTTCTCCTCTTACTCGTTCTTGACCAGCAGCAATCAATAGTAATGATCACTGCCTTTTGAGACATTCTCTTCCTTTACTGCCAAAGTACTATCCTAGTTATCTTCATCTTCTGCCCATTTATCAAATGCTAGAATTCCTCAAGATACAGCCCTCTACTTTCTTCTTTTAAGGTTATCTTCTCTAGAGGCAATTTGCTTAGAGATGAGTACTCCAAAAAAAAAAAAAAAAGTTTTCTAGCCCCTGTCTCTTTAAGGAGCTCAATATTTATTTCATTCATTCATAAGATATTTATTGAACTTTGATTATGTGACAGACCTATTACAAACACGAGAGGCACATGGTATTAGACTGGCTACAACTTCTTTTTTTTTTTTTTTTTCAACGTTTATTTATTTTTGGGACAGAGAGAGACAGAGCATGAACGGGGGAGGGGCAGAGAGAGAGGGAGACACAGAATCGGAAACAGGCTCCAGGCTCTGAGCCATCAGCCCAGAGCCTGACGTGGGGCTCGAACTCACGGACCGCGAGATCGTGACCTGGCTGAAGTCGGACGCTTAACCGACTGCGCCACCCAGGCGCCCCTACAACTTCTTGCTATTATGGTGCTTTGAGTATAAGAAGCTGAAGCTTATTTCACCTGTGAATATTACATTTTATGATGCAGTTACTCGTGCTACAGCTTTCTCCTTCATTGGTGTATAAGTGCCTCAAAAGTAGAGAGCATATCTGATTGTGTTTCATTATATTTTCACTTCCTAACACAGTGCCTGGTGGAAACTGAATGACTATTTGTTGAATGAATGCACAAAGAGTTGATATCCATATTTCATATAAGACACTAATTTTGCTTTGTTTACTTGTCTCTGAATAAATTTACTGAATAAATCTCTGAATAAATCTTTTATACTTGATATTCAAGTACAGACACCTGAACTAAGAAGTGCAGTCTCCTATATTGTCTTAGTTTCAACTAGAGTAATATATGAAAATTATTAGCCAAATCATCTTCAGATGTAAAATAAGATACAAAGATCAGCGTTCATATTTAAGGTGAAAATTGTGGAAGTCCCTTGATCCTTTTTTTGAGAATTCTAAAGGGCTTTATGAATATTTTTAGTTGTCCTTTGCTAAGTAAAAACTCAGATTTGAAAATGCTAGCAGGCTGAAATTTATGTGCTTTAACCACAAAACAGCATTCCTTTGATGTATATGAGGTTATTTTCTAAGTGTTAGTTCCACTTAGATACTAAAGGCCAGATTCTGAATGTAGAAGTATTATTTTTTAGTGAAGAGGTTGTGTTTTTTTTTTCAGATTAAAATGGCGTTGCCAGCATTTCAAGGAGCTGTTGTCCTGTGTTCCATTTCTATGACCACAAAGCCAGTGCCACCACATAAAAGTGTGTAGATTGTGCACCAGCACCACACTGAGACATTTGATCGAGAGGGCAAGTGTGGGTGGAAATTAGTTCATGGAATATGTGGGAAGGTGTCTAGTTTCTATAGATCACTAGATTTTAAGATCTATTCATCAAGGGTTTTTAGTCTCTGACTCTCCAATTGACTTAAAAATCCCTGAAAGAAAGAAATATCCCTGCCTAACCCATTGTATATCTAGCATATTTAGAGCTTCCAGGGGTCAAGGAAGGCCAATAACCAGAGCTTCTGTATACCACAACACATCCATTCTAGCACACCCTGGTCTAATTCATATCCATGAGTGGATTTTAAGAGTTCAGGACACTCCTAAAGGTGAGCGAAGGCTCTCTGGTGCTTGAAAATGGGAAGTGACATTTTAGTCACTTGTCCATCTATCCTGGGAATCCTTGGCACACAACCTGGGAAGTTTTTATATCCCTTGTGGGTCCCATGCATAGATATTAAAAGCAAAAATCAAGGCTTTTAAAAAGTTTTTTATTTAAATTTCAGTTAATATACAGTGTTAGTTTCTGAGGTACAGTAGTGATTCAACACTTCCATACATCACAGGCACTCATCACAAGTGCTCCCTAATATACATCACTTATTTAACCCATCACACACACCCCCACCTCCCTTCTGGTAACTCAGTCCTCTATAGTTAAGAGTTTGTTTCCTGGTTTGCTCTCTCTCCCTCTTTTTTTTTTTAACCCTTTGTTCATTTGTTTCTTAAATTCCACATATGAGTGAAATCGTATGGTGTTTGGCTTTCTCTGACTTATTTTACTTCGTATAATACCCTCTAGATCCATTCATGTCATTGTAAATGGTAAGATTTCATTGGTTTTTATGGTTGAGTAATATTTTAGAAGTGTGTGACCATACCTTCTTTAAGCATTCATCAGTTGGTGGACACTTGGGCTGTTTCCATAATTGGGTTATTGTAGATAATGCTGCCATAAACATCAGGGTCCATGTATCTCTTTGAATTAGTATTCGTGTATTCTTTGGGTAAATACCTAGTAGTGCAATTGCTGGATCATAGAGTAGTTCTATTTTTAGCTTTTTGATGAACCTCCATACTGTTTTCCAGAGTGGCTGGGTCAGTTTGCATTCCCACCACCAATGTGAGAGGGTTCCCCTTTCTCCACATCCTCATCAACACCTGTTGTATTTTGTGTTTATTATAACCATTCTGACAGGTGTGAGGTGATAACTCGTAGTATTTTTTTTAAGTATTTATCTTGAGAGAGAGCATGAGTGGGGGAGGGGCAGGGAGAGAAAGAACCCCAAGCAGGTTCAGCATAGGAGCCCAATGCAGGGCTTGATCCCACAACTGTGATAGCATGACCTGAGCCAAAATCCAGAGTCAGATGCTTAACTGACCAAGCTCCCCAGCTACCCCCCATTATAATTTAGATGTGTATTTCCCTGATGATGAGTGATGTTAAGCACTTTTTCATGTGTCTGTTGGCCATGTGTTTGTTAGACTTCTTTGGAAAAATGTCTATTCATATCTATTCATGCCCATTTTTAACTTGATTATTTGATTTTTGGGGTGTTTTATAAGCTCTTGACATATTTTAGATATTAAACTTTTATCAGATATGTCATTGGAAAATTTCTTTTATTCCATAGGTTGCCTTTTAGTTTCATTGATTGTTTCATTCACTGTGCAGAAGCTTTTTGTTTTGTGGTAGTCCTAAGAGTCCATTTTTGCTTTTGTTTCCCTTGCCTCAGGAGCCATATCTAGAAAGAAGTTGCTACAGCCAATTTCAAAGAAGTTATTGTCTGTGTTCTCTTCTAGGATTTTGATGGTTTCAGGTCTCACATTTAGGTCTTTAATCCATTTTGAACTTAGTTTTGTGTGTGGTGTAAGGAAGCTGCCCAGTTTCATTCTTTTGCATGGAGCTGTCCAGTTTTCCCAATACCATTTGTTGAAGAGACTGTCTTTTTCCCAGTATTCTTTCCTGCTTTGTTGAAGATTAATTGACCGTATAGTTGTGGATTTATTCTGGGTTTTCTCTTCTGTTCCACTGATCTGTGTTGTCTATTTTTGTGCCAGTACTATATTATTTTGATGACTACAGCTTTGTGATATAACTTGAAGTCTGGAATTGTGTCTTCAGCCTGGTTTTTCTTTTTTCAGGGTTGCTTTGGCTATTCAAGGTCTTTTGTAGTTCTATACAAGTTTTAGGAGTATTTATTCTAGCTCTGTAAAAAATGCTAGTGATATTTTGATAGGGGTTGCATTAAATGTGTAGATTGCTTTGGATAGTATAGACATTTTGACAATATTCTTCCAATCCATGAGCATGGAATGTCTTTCCATTTCTTTGTCCTCTTCAGTTTCTTTCATCAATGCTTTACAGTTTTCAGAGCACAGATCTTTCACTGCTTTGGTTAGGTTTATTCCTAGGCATCCTATGATTCTTGGTGCAATTGTAAATGGGATTCATTCCTTAATTTCTCTTTCTGCTGCTTCATTATTGGTATATAGAAATACAGCAGATTTCTGTGTAGTGATCTTGTATCCTGCAAGTTTACTGAATTTGTGTATTAGTTCCAGCAGTTTTTTGGCGGAGTCTTTCAGGTTTTCTATATATAGTATCATGTCCTCTGCAAATAGTGGAAGTTTGACTTCTTACTTGCCAATTTGGATGGCTTTTATTTCTTTTTGTTCTCGGATTGTTGTGGTTAGGACTTTGGTAGTATGTTGAGTAACAGGGATGAGTGTGGACATTCCTGTCTTGGGCCTGACTGTAGAGAAAAAGCTCTCCATTTTTCCCTATTTAGGGTGATATCAGCTGTGGGTTTTACATATATGACTTTTATTATGTTGAGGTATATTCCCTCTGAACCTACTTTGTTGTGGGGTTTTATCATGAAAGGATATTATACATTGTCAAATGCTTTTTCTGCATATATGAAAGGATCATACGGTTCTTATCCTTTCTTTTATTAATTTAGCATTTTGATTGATTTGTGAATATTGAACCACTCTTACAACCCAGGAATAAATACTACTTGATTGTGGTAAATGATTTTATAATAAAAATTATATTTAAAAAATGCGTTGTCAGATTGCTAGTGTTTTAATTGAGAATTTTTGCATCTATGCTCATCAGGGATGTTGGCCTATCATTCCCATTTTTAGTGGTGTTTTGTCTGTTATGGTGTGAGGGTAATGCTGGCCTTATAGAATGGATTTGGAAGTTTTCCTATTTTTCTAGTTTTTGGGGTAGCTTGAAAAGAATAGGTATTCTTTAAATGTTCAGTAAAGTTTGCCTGTGAAGCCATTTGATCCTGGACTTTAGTTGGTTGGGGTCTTTTTGATTACTGATTCAATTTCTTTGCTGGTTATTGGTCTGTTCAAGTTTTCTATTTCTTCCTGTTTTAATTTCTGGGAATTTATCCATTTCTTCTAGGTTGTCCAATTTGTTAGCATATAGTTTTTCATAATCTCTTATAATTGTATTTCTGTGCTGTTATTTCTCTTCTCTGATTTGTGATTTTATTTATGTGGGTCCTTTCTCTTTTTGATAATTCTGACTAGAGGATTATTATATTAACTTTTTCAAACAGCCAGCTCCTGGTTTCTTTTTTATATCATTTATTTCTGTTTTAACTTTATTAATTTTTTATTAATAAATATTAATTAATCTTTATTAATTTTTCCTTCTAGTGTAGGCTTTATTTGGTTTTCTAGTTCCTTTAGGCATAAAGTTAGGTTGTTTTATTTGCATTTTCTCTTCTGGAGGTAGGCCTGTATTGCTATATACTTCGCTCTTAGGATAGCTTTTGCTGCATCCCAAAGATTTTGGACCATTGTTTTCATTTTAATTTGTTTCTATATATTGCTTTATTTCTTCTTTGATTTCCTGGTTGACTCCTTCACTGTTGAGTAGCGTGTTGTTTAAAACCTTTCCAGGTTTTTTTTTTTTTTTTTTTTTTTTCCTGGATGACTTCATTTTACAGTGTTGTGGTCAGAAAAGGTGCATGGTATGACTTCAGTCTTCTTAAGTTTGCTGAGGTGGTCTTGGTGACCTAATATGTGATCTATTCTGGAGAATGTTGCATGTGCTTGAAAAGAATGTGTATTCTGTTTTATGGTGGAATGTTCTGAATGTATCTGTTAAGACCATTTGGTCCAATGTATCATTCAAAGCCATTGTTTCCTTGATTTTCTGTTGAGATGATTTGTCCATTGATGTAAGTGGGGTGCTAAACTCCCCTACTATTACTGTGTTATTATCAATTCTTTATTATTCTGTATATTTGGATGCTCCCATGTCACGTAAATATTTACAATTGTTATGTCTTCTTATTGGATTGTCCCCTTTATTATATAGTACCCTTCTTTGTCTCTGGTTAAGTCTTTGTTTTGAAGTCTAGCTCCTCTGATAGAAGTATTGCCACTCTGGCTTTCCTTTGATACCCATTTGTGTGATAAATGCTTCTTCACCCCCTCAAATTCAATCTTCAGGCGTGTTGAGGGCTAAAATGAGTCTCTTGTAGGCAACATGGAGATTTGTTTGTTTTTTTATTCATTCTGACACCCTATGTCTTTTGATTAGAGTGTTTAGTCCATTTACATTCAAACTAACTAATATGCATTTAGTACCATTTTATTTTGTTTCTGGAGATTTTCTCTCTTTTTATCATTCATGTTTTGCTGATTTTCTTTAGCGATATACAGTATTTGGATTTCTTTCTCTTTACTCTTTGCATGTTTATTAGTGGTCTTTGATATATGGTTACCATTTATATATAACCTCTTCTACAAATAGAAATCTATATTAAGTTGATGGTTGTTCAAATGTGAACCCATTCTTTTCTTCTCTCCACCTCACATTTTTGCCATCTCACTGATGTCTTCTATTTTTCTCTCAAGCCTCAAGAATATCCTTATGATTGTTGCTTTAAAGATGTTGCTTGTATCTGTTTTGCTTAGATCTCTGGCTGTGTGGCCTTATCTTTTTCTTTGCTTTGGCATAAATTCCTCCATCTCTTGCCTTTTTCTAAGTCTCTGTTAGACAAGCCAGTTATGTCTCCTGCTGCTGAAAATATGGCCTTATGAAGAAGAGGTCATATAGTTCCCAGGGCTTGACACTTTAGGGGGTGTCTCCAGTGTGTGCAGTGTGTGTTCTGCTGTTGTGTTGTGGCTGCTGTATCCTTCAGGCTAGTCATCCACAGGGGCTGTCCTCACTTGCTGTGGGCAGTGTTTGGTCCTTGGCCAGAATGTGGTGAGTTTTAGCTAGGTATGTTCTGATTTCGCTGGTAAAATGAGACCTGTCACAATCTCTGTCAGAACCGAGGCCCTGAAAAACTCTCTGGTTGGGAGATGTGTTTTGGGCAGGGGTTTGTATTGGTCTTCTGGGAGAGGGGCCAGCTGTGCTAGGACTCGGGCAAGCTTGACTAAGAAGGGCAGTCCCACCAGAGTGCAAGGGTTAGGACTTATTGGAGGCAAGTTAGGCAGCCAGTGTTGCTACAGCACTGCTTTCCATAGGGGGCTCTGTGTTTATGCTGAGGGGCAGCAGAAGGAAATGGCACTGGCCATCTCCTTTGTTCCCAGAGAGGTGTCTCTGTTAAATGCTGTCTATTGGAGGAGCTCTGAGCTACAAGAACGGTAAAAATTTCCCTATTGTATGCCCCAACTCTCTTCAGATTGCTTTTAACATTCTGTCTGCCTCCGGGTTTGCTGTATTTTCTCCAGGAGCGAAGCACTGCCCTCTGAGATCTATCCAGCCAAGCCTGCTGATCTTTGAAACTGCAGGCTTTAAGCTCCACTGGTTTCAAGAACTGAAATTCAGCCTCTTTCATGTTCCAAGCTTTGGACAAACGTTCTCCTTGTGTGGTCCCATGTGTGCCCCTCTTTTTCTTGCCCTTCTCCCTGACCATGGCTCCCTCCCCTCCATGGCACCCATAATCTGCTTCTTCCCCAAACCACATCTCTGCACTTCCTACCTTCTTTAATGTGGCCTCTTCTCTCCTTTTAGTTGTGGAGTCTGTTTAATCTTAGGGACATTTCTGGGTTTTTTTTAGGATTATTTGATAGTTGTCTGGTTGTGACCATAGGATGAGGTGCTCCTAGGGTCCTCCTACTCCGTTGCCATCTTCTTCTCCTTCTCCCATGGCTTTTAATGGTAAGATGTACTCTGTTTTGTAGCTACCATTAAAAAAAATGGTTTATATTTCAGATATAACGTTTAAATCTAGATTTACATATATACTATATTTTTCAATCTGGCTCATCTTGTCACTTATTGGTGACGGGCAGAGGTTTGTGACTTCACTTAGGGAAAGTGAAAAACAGTAAAGGAATAATTTAAACAAAGCCAGTCTAGCATTGTTCTTAGAATCATTTAGTCCTATACCCAAACCAAGAGGTTATTCAGAAAATCATTATTTATTTTTTATGCACTGCCACTTATTTCTTGAAGTACAGAAAATCAACTCCTTTACATTAGGGGGAAAACTACAGGGAAAACAAAGGCTAATAAACTCAGAATGCTGATATTTGAAGAATCGAACAATTCAGCCTAATGAGTCTTAAAAATGGTAACATTTGCCAATGGCAATTATAATTTTTCTTATTTGGAAAGTAATACTTTCTATAAAATTACATCTTCTATAGTTGTAAAAACATAGGCTTATATTTAAATAGATTATATGATCAACTACTTTGTCCATAAACTTTTCACCAAAATTTCTTTAGTTTTGTTTGGGTGGTTTGGGTGGTTTGGGTGGTTTGGGTGGTTTGGGTGGTTTAATATTCAGAGTCCTGAAAAGGTCACCATATAATTTGAGAACATTTTCATCACTCCAACAAAAAAAAAAATTCCACACCCGTTAGCAGTCATTTCTTATTTCACCCCAAATCCTGCAGGCATCAGCAACTATTAATCTATTTTCTGTATCTGTAGTTTTTTTTTTTTTTTTTTTTCTATAAGGGAGATTTCATCTCCATAGAATCTGCAGTCTTATTTCACTTACCATAATGTTCTCAAGATTCCTCCATTGCAGCATGTGTCACTGCTTCATTTTTGGTAACTACTAAATAATACTCCATGTATAGATACATTGTGTGCATTCATCACTTGATGGGCATTTGGGTTGTAATACTGCTATGAACATCAATATATAGGTTTTTACGTGTATGTTTTTATTTTCTTGGGTGTTACCTATAGTTGAATACCTACAGAGTGGAATTGAAGGGTAATATGGTAACTCTGTTTAACATTTTAGGGAGTGCTAGACTGTTTTTCCAAGAAGCTGCACAGTTGGTGTTTGAGGCTTCCAAATCTTCCATATCCTCACGAACACTTGTTATTAACTTTTTTATAATAACCATATGGGTATCTACCTGTGCAATGGTATCTAATAGTTGGGGTATACTTTCTCTGATGGCTGATGATGTTGAGCATCTTATCATGTATTTATTGGTCTTTCATGTCTCATTTCTTGCTGTAATGGTTTATAGTTTTCAGAGCATAAGTTCCATAGTTCCTTTGTTAAATTATTTAATTTTTGATACTATGATAAATGTTAACTTTATTTTCAGATTGTTCACTAGTAATATACAGAAAGTTTATTTTTGCATATTAACCTTGTACATTCTTGAACTCATTTATGAGTTCTATTTTTCTTTAGTATATTTCTTAGGATCTTTCTGAATGCAAGAAATCATCTGCAGATAGCTTTATTTCTTCCCAAAATGTATTCCTCTTACTCTCTTGCCTATTTGAACTGGCCAGCACCTCTAGCAGAATGTTGGGGGTGGGGGAAGTGGTAGAGTAGATGTCCTTTTTTTTTTAACCCCCTGATTTTTAGGTGGTCATCATTCAGTCTTTCACCGTTAAGTATGGTTTCATTTTTTTTAAATTTAGTCCATAAACAACCTATCAGGTTGAACAAGTTCTTTATTCCTAGTTGTGTGTTTTTGTCATGGAAGTATGTTGTTTTTTGTCAAATGTTTTGGTGTATATTGAAATAATGTTTTTAAATGCTTTATTCATAAGGTATATTATGTTAATTGATTTTTAGATATTACAACTTTACATTCCTGGGACAAATCACACTTCTTAGTAATGTGTAATTCTTTTGCTGTTGGGTTGTTGGTAGTGGAGGAGTCTGTGTCTTTATTAATAAAAAAAAATATATTGATTGTAGTATTTTCTTGTGATGGCTTTGGCTTTGGTATAAAGGTAATACCTCATGAATTAGTTAGGAGGCCTTCTTTCCTCTTGTGTTCTATGGAAGTCTTTGGGAAGAATGGATAATGTTTCTTGAAATGTTGGGTAGAATTATATCACTGAAGTCATCTGGGCCTGTGCTTGTCTTTGTAGGGCTTTTAAATTACTAATTATATAAGCTCTAAATGGAGGCCCATTCAGATACTTTGCTTGTTTGTTTCAGTTTTAGAAGTTTGCGTCTGTCTAGGAATTTGTCCATCTCTTCTAGGATATATAATTTCTTTGCATAGAGTTGTGCTGTATCCCCTTTAAATCTTTTTTAAATCAGTAGAATGTATCATCTTCTTTCACTTGTGACCTGAGTATTTCTTTTCTTTTTTTGGTCAGTCGAGCTAAAGGTTTGTAATTAAAAACAAACAACAAAAAATAAAACCCTTTCAAAAACCAACTTTGTTTGTATTGTCTTTGTTTTTCTAATCTCTGTGATTTATACTCTAATTTTTTTTTTCTTCTGGCTTTGGGTTTAATTTGCTTTTCTTTATCCAATGTCCTAAGGTAGTAAAATTAGGTTATTGTTTTGAGATGTCTGTTTTTTTAATGTTTGTATTTATAGCTAGAAATTTCCCATGAACACTTCCCCAGCTGCATTCTGATATACTGTATCTTCGTTTTAATTTAACTCAAATATTTACTATTTCCCTTATTTTTATTTGATCCATTTGCTATATAGATATATTTTTAAATTTTCACTGATATGTCAGTATCCCCCCTCCCTTTTTTTTTTTTTTTTTTTTTTGTTCTAGTTTCACTGTTTTTGTTGGAGCACGCACTATGTATAATCTCAGGCCTTCTAAATTCCTTGGTTTGTTTTATGGCCTAACGTGATGGATTCTGGAGAATGTTCCATATGCACTTGAGAATATGCATCCCGCTGTTGGCATATGAAGTGTTAATAGATATCCATTAGGTCTAATTGATACTGTTTATGTTTTTCATTTTTTTATGGATCTTTGTGTAAACATTGAAGTAGACTCTTGAACTCTCATTACTATTGGAATTGTCTTGTTTCTTCCTGTAATTCTGTCAGTTTTTGCTTCATGTATTTAGGGTTGTTAGGTTCATATATATTTATAATTGATAGATTTTCCTGATGGATTGGCCTGTTTTTTGCTTATAAAATGTTTATCTCCAGTAATGTTTTTTTATTGAAATTCTATTTTCCTTGGTAAGAGTATAGCCACTTTCTTATAGTTGCTATTTACATGACTTAGCCCTTTCTATGTATTTGCTTTCAAATACATACATGTTTGTATCTTTGAATCTAAAGTGTGTCTCCTATAAACAGCAGTATTTGATTCATGCTTTGTTGATCTAGTCTTCAAATCTCTGCCTTTTGAATAGATTGTTTCCTTACTACTCACAATTATTGATATAATTGGATTTAAATCTTTTACTGTTTAATATGTCTCATGTCATTTTCCTATTCCTCCTTTACTGCTTCTTTTTAAATGAATATTTTTTAGTTCACATTTTTTCTAATGTTTATTTTTGAGAGGAAGCACAAGAGTGGTAGGGGCAGAGAGAGAGAGAGAGAGAGAGACAGAGACAGAGACAGAGACAGAGAAGGAATGGCATGGAGGGAGACACAGAATCTGAAGCAGGGTCCAGCTCCAAGCTGTCAGCGCAGAGCCCAACATGGGGCTTGAACTCATGGTCTGTGAGATCATGACCTAAACCACCCAGGCATCCCTAGTTAACATTGAAATCTCTTTAAAAATTAGTAAAAAAAAAAAAAAAAAAAAAAAAAAAAAAATCATTAAAAAATTATCTTCTTAGTAGTCAAGTGAGGGTTTATCATATATGTCTCATAAGAATCCCCTTCACCTTGGGGCGCCTGAGTGGCGCAGTCGGTTAAGCGTCCGACTTCAGCCAGGTCACGATCTCGCGGTCCGTGAGTTCGAGCCCCGCGTCAGGCTCTGGGCTGATGGCTCAGAGCCTGGAGCCTGTTTCCGATTCTGTGTCTCCCTCTCTCTCTGCCCCTCCCCCATTCATGCTCTGTCTCTCTCTGTCCCAAAAATAAATAAACGTTGAAAAAAAAAATTAAAAAAAAAAAAAAAAGAATCCCCTTCACCTTTATAATTACGTAATTCTAGTGAGACCTAGAAATGTTCCTCCGACATAGTTCTGTTCTAATGCTTGTTGCTGTTGGTTATACATACCACATCTCTATATGTTACATAAAAATACATTGTTTTAGTTACTACTTTGCATAATGTCTATTTGTATAATGTTATTTCAAGTCTATTAAGAAAGCTGAGAAAAGGAAAAGTAAGTACATATTTATAGTTTGTTATATTAACCTTCTTATTTACCATTTTGAATTCTCTTCATTTGTTCCTGTAGATTCCCATTACCCGTCTGGTATCATTACTTCAATACAGCTTTCCTCTGCATCACTGCCCCCCCCCACTCCCCCACCACCTCCTTGATGCTGCTATTGTAAAATTCATGACATTTCTATTTGGTGGAGTTCCAACAGTGCAATTACAAACATTGATTTTAAAAAGAAACAGAAGGAGAAGTTTTTGTTTATATTTTTCTTTTATTATATAATTTACAGGTGTTCTTTGTTTTTCACGTAGATTTGAATTACTGTTAGTATCACTTTTAGTCTTAAGACATTTTTTCAGTTTTTTTGTTTTATAAATGTTTTTATATTCTCTTCACTTTTTAAATTTTTTTTATTTTTTTATTTGTTTTTGCATGTCATTCTGAATGACACAGGATTCGAAGCAGGCTCCAGGCTCTAAGCTGTCAGCACAGAGCCCGATGCGGGGCTCGAACTCACGAATTGTGAGATCATGACCTGAGCCGAAGTCGGACGCTTAGCCGACTGAGCCACCCAAGCACCCCTCTCTTCACTTTCGAAGATTCTCTTCATTTTGTTAACTGTAAGACTCTTGGTTGACAGCTTTTCTTCTTTCACTAGTTTGAATATGTGATCCCTGTGTCTTCTGACCTCCACTGGTTTGGATTATAAGTCAGTGATTAATCATACTTGGGTTTCTTTGAATGTGACCAGTGATTTTTCTCTTATGCTATCAAAATTTTGTCTTAGGCCTTCAGCATATTTTCTCTGGTGTGTCTAGTTGTAGTTCTTTTTGTGTTTGTTACTGTAGTGTAGGTGCCTGACGTTTAGCTTTTTCACTATAAGTGCTTGACATGAAGCTTTTGATCACTGAGATCCATTTCAAAGACCTACATCTCGAATGAACATATTGCTGGCTGTACAACTAGGTAAAGAGCCTGGCTACCCTCACTAGTAAAGTTCTGCTTTTAGGAAGCCCTGGGTGACCTGGATAACTGACCACTTGGATGACCTTGTGTTTCCCTGTCTGCACTTGAATTCCCATTCTTGTTTTAAATAGAAAGGTCCTATGAAAGCCTAGGCATTCCACTCATGATTGCATTAAAGGCAGAGCCCCAATTCCTTTCTCTTTCTGTGTGTCTGTCCTCTGTCTACCTCTCTACCCACCTCCTCACTGTGTGGCTGACCTGTATCCTCTAGGACTTGTGAATAATAAACCTTTTTTTTTTTTTTCCTCGAAGTTTCCTGGTTTTTATTGCTAAGGTTCATCTTGTAATTTTAATAAGAACTACAAGGCCTTTACAGCCCCAGCGTTGGCTCCAGCCAGGGAAATGTCTGTGGGGGCTTTACATAAGGAGTACAGGCTCATTACAGTGGCCCCAAAAGTTCCCAGCTTCTACCATACTGCCAATAGGCTGGAACAAACACAAAACAGCTACTTGAAGTTCATTGAGCTTCTTGGAGGTTTACTGTTTTGTTTTATTTTATCAAATTAGAACATTTTCAGTTATTTTTTATTTATTTATTTATTTTTTCCTTGCTCCTTTTTCTCTCTACTCTCCTTTTGGTTCTTCTGTTATGTAAATTTTGATACATTTAATGGTGTCCCACATTTCTCTGGGGCTCTGTCCTTTTTTTTTTTTTTCCCTCTCTGTTCTTCAGATTGTATAATCTCTATTGATCTATCTTCAAGTACCTTGATTCTTTCTTACGCCAGTTCAAATACACTATTGATCTCCTCTAGTGATTTTATTTTATTTTTCCTCTGGGCCACTGTACTTTTCAACTGCAGTGTTTCCATTTTGTTCTTTATTCTCTTTGTGACATTGTCTTCACATCTTTTTCTTTCTTTCTCTCTAATTCTTGTTCCTTTTAGTTCTTTAGATATGTGTGTAGTGGCTTCTTTGAAGCCTGTGTCAATTAAATGTGACATCTAGGCCCTCTCACAGTTTCTGTTGCCTGCTGTTTTTTCTGTGTATGGGTTATATTTCTGTTTCTTTGCATGCGTAAGTTTCTGGAAAGTGGACATTTTATTGTGATAGTTTGAAACCTGACTCCCTTCTTCCATCTTTGATATTATGTTGCTGTTTGTTTAGTGACTCGATGCAGTTATTTTCTGTTGCTCTATAATAATCACAGATTTGGATTAAATCAAAGCAAATTTATTATCCTACTGCTTGGAGGTCAGAAGTCCAGAATGATTTTCCATGGGTAAAAATCAGGGTGACAGCTTGTCTATTTTCTTTCTGGAGGTTCAAGAGGAGCATCCACTTCCATGCCTTTTTCCAGGTTCTAGGTTGAGATCAGGTTTTGACTTGTGGTCCCCTTCTGTTTTCAAAGCCAGAAATAGCTAGCTAGTCAGGATTCCTCATGCTGCATTCCTCTAACAGGGACTTGACTGCCTCCCTCTTCTGTACTATACAGATTTTTTTATTGTTACGTTGGGCCCGCCTCAGAAATCCAGGAAATCTCCCCATCTCAAAGTCAACTGATCAGCCTTAATTCTAGCTACAAACTTAATGCCTTGTTGCAATATAACCTACCATTTGTAGTTTTTAGCAAGTAGGATATGCCCCACTTTGGGGAGCTATTATTCTGCCTACCACACTTGGATAGAATATTTTTGTGAGTGCATTTCTCCAGTGTAAAGTCTCTGAAGCCATTCTCTATGGGAAGCAGCCTTGGGCATGTGCACAATCACTCTGGATGAGTTTATTTTGCATACTGGAAAACAATGGTCCATAAATATCAAGAATCCTATTGAATGCAAGATAGCTCTTATCAGCAGAGCTCAGACTAAAATTAGTTTAAGTACCAGTTTAGTGCACATCTTTCTTCATCAATCTACCTTCCAAACATTTCCAAGTGAGATTTGTAATGATGGTGGCTACATAGATCCATCTTCATGAAAGGAATGGTGTTATTAATATGACTACATATAGGTGAACATGTACACTTACTAGATAAGACTGTCACAATTAATTTAACTTTGTAAATGATAAAATATTTATTTTAAAGGAAAGTTTTCCACTGTGTTGGGTACTGTTGGTTGAGAAATGAATTGAGAAATGATTTACAAAGTACTAAACAGTTAAATTTATACTTGTTTGTCTTGATCAGTATATTCTGAATATATTCAGACTCATGATATTAGCTGGATTAACTTGTACTGAGTCAAAAAATGTAATTACTCCAAGGGCTGTCAGAAAATGACTGTCACTTTGGAGAATTATGAGGAAAGAGATCAAATTGCAAGATCTAATTACTTTGTAAGCACTGACTTGTGTCATGGCCACAAAGTCTAATAATAGTTATTGAATAGTTGTTTTTTGATAAATTAGATGTTATTGTCATCTTTAAAAATTTTCATACTGTCTTCTGTTGTAACTCATCTATAAAATGTTATAACATTTTGAAAATTAGAATTTTGTAATATTAATGCCAGGATGTATTTTCCAGGTCAGCATTAATAGCTATATATTCTTAACATTTGCCAATTTTATAAAAACTCTTGAATAGTTCTCAATACTAAAGGAAAGAGAACTTTTCTGCACCCCTATGGACCAGCCTCACAATAACTGAATGAGTACTTCAAAAAAAAAAAAAAAACCCAAAAAATGAACCATGTGTAGCAGCATATAAAGATGACTAACATACAGTGAATAAATCAGAATTATCAATAGCCATATCTGATATATGAAGTGAAAGCATGAAAATAGGAGGTAGTACCAAGGAGGATAAACCTAGAGACAGAATTGTAAATGAGATGAGGAGTCTAAAAGGAGAGGTGAAAGAGTTGGAGTCAGTTGTTCCAAATAAAAGATGCTACAAAGAATAACAGCCCAACAGTCACATGAATTTATGAGAGAGCAGAGAAAAGGCCAGTGTTCTATAAGCTTTAGCTTAATTGGAAACTCTCTAATGTATTAGCCGTAAAAGTCATTCATTAGCAATGTGAGTGCCTAGTTCTTGAAGTGGATGTTTCACAACCAAAGAGTTACTGAAATAGGGAAGGCTCATCATTGTTTTGATTTTTAATTGAAGAGTCAAGACTTCAAGGGGAACTTGAAGGATATACTGAAATTCCAATGGTTTTGCCATATGTCTGAACTTACATAAGATGTATAAATTTTTCTACAGGTTTCCTGTCTCTCAAGTAGAAAATATCTGCCCATCAAAATAGTGAATGGTTGCTGTAAAGGAAACAGAGAGAAAAGACAGTATGCTTAATCATTATAACTTCAAAGCTTGCTTTTTCTGGACATGTTGAGCATAGGAAAATGAAGGATGTACAGTCAGTATATTTGGTTAGAAAGGAGTGTAGAAAAACGACATAATCTCTTACCTTATGCATGATCTTACCATTCATACTACATAGTCAGGATAATGGGTAAGCATGGCTGTCTAGCATAAAGGCAAAGGTAGTAGAATACCTCCATGGTTCTACAAGGTGAACCTTGTACCTCAGTGGCTTTTCTTGCAGGAACTTAAAAGAGGTCACTTGATTTGTTTCTTTGAATTTGCACTATGCTGCAGACTTCTTAAAGATGAACAGGGTTTTTTGTTTTGATTTTGTTTTTTTGTATCAACTGAATGATCAACAAGAAATCTAGTATAATTTGTGCAGGGTCATATGTACAGGATCTGAGTAAATGAAGATCTTGATTAGGGCAGCACCACTCACTTTTCATGGATTAATTAAATGAATTAGGGTAACTAGTTTAAAAATTTTTTTTCAATGTTTATTTTTTTTTTGAGAGAGAGACAGAGTGTGAGCAAGGACAGGGCAGAGAAAGAGAGGGAGACACAGAATCCAAAGCGGGCTGTCAGCATAAAGCCTGATGCAGGGCTCGAACCCACAAACTGTGAGATCTTAACCTGAGCTGAAGTTGAACACTTAACCAACTGAGCCACTCATGTACCCCAGGGTAACTGGTTTAAAGCTTAAGCCTAAGCAATATTCAGAGAACAGCTATTTTGTATCCTACTGTGGCTAAGGCTGATAGGTTTTATAGAAACTTTAGAGACTTTAGAGATCATCTAGACAAATTGGTATAAATTTGTAATATGTAATACTTTTAATGAATAATCAGGGTCCTGAATTTGCCAATAAATTAGTTTTATTATAGCTAATTTATTAAGCTAATTTATTATAGCTAATAAAATGCATTATTATAGCTAATCTGGTGATAATAAGATTCTCACTGATTTGTATATATTTGATACAGTAAAGGGTGAAGATTCTATAGTTAACAAGGAGTTGAATGAATATCATCCATAAGAAAGTAAATAATACCTGTTGTAGTGGGAAACTATTTGAGACATGCTGATTTAGAACATGTCCAGGGAAGTTCCTCAGTAAGAAAATAACAGAATTTAAACTCTGGTTTTTCTGCCACATTAGTCTCCTCTGTGTCTTTGTATCTTTGGGATTCAGAAATGTTGGGAGGCAGGAACATTTTAAGCTTCTTAAAAAAATAGCTTCTTTCAGTTGAACAGCCAAAGAATGCAATGGGAACAGCTAAGCTAAGATGTGGCAAAAACAGTGAGCTGATGTGAAGCCAAGAGAGTAGAAATAGCCTGTGACTTTTCCATAATTAATACTGAGGGAGCAAATAGTGATCTGTAGATTGAAGAGAAGGATCAAGGATGACTCCTGTGTTTTCAAATTGAATAATTGGGGGATGTCATTACTCAGGTGAGAGGAAAGGATGTAAAGAAACTGAGAATTCTGTGGAGCCATACTAAGGTTAATCTAATAGATACCTAGGTGGAGATGCCAGTTGGAAGCTGGGTTTATAAATATGAAGCTTAGGGAAGTGGTCAGCACTGAAACGAACTGGGGTTCATAAAAGAATTAGGACATAGGGAGAAGATGCTTATCTGTATTCAATAAATGTTTGAATTTAATTATCCATTATATTTGCTTTCTAAAAGAAAGGTAGAAAATACTGTATCTTGTTGGGAAGTCACAATTTGAAGAAAACTAACATTTTTAAGTGCTTACTATGTGTGAGGCACATTTTTCAGATGTGAGGATTATCATTTTAACAAATATAAAAGTGCTCTCATGAGTCAGTTAATGCATATTATCAACAGAGAGCACAATATGGTCTAGGAAGATTCTACCTAGAGGCTAAGGAATTAGATGTTACTAGTAGCCTAAAAACAGACTAAATACATCTGCCAAACGCCACAGAAGTTCTCAGGCTCCATCTTAACAGTCGTGAGATCCTGAGGCTAGTGGCCCTTCTTATTTGTAGGTGGAGTCTAAAGGCCTCTTTCCCAGTGTAAGACTCATCACCTTGCAAAAGCATCTGCAGGACCGGGTAATACATTCATCTGAGCTGATGATGAGATTGCCTTGCTCTGGTTAGACCACTGTTACATCACAATTTCCTATTTGATTCCCTTATGTGTCTGAGAAGGATCTTAAAAATAAAGTTAAAAATCGAAAGTTGTTTTACGTTCCTACTGAGTGGGTCTTGATCTTTTTATATTTGGGAAGACAACTCTTATGATGCTTTGGGTTGTCCTGATGATCAAAGGCTAAATCCTGGGCTGTATAGATCACAGTTGAGACTCAGCTTGGCAATTTTTAGGACTGTGCTAATGTAGAGCAGATGAAACATGTTTGCCTCATGTTAAAATGACCTGCGTGTAAATTAACCTAATAGGCATTGGTTAGATATCACCTCCATTACAAAATTTTTGCAGAAATGAAACTGACATATTAAAATGCATTCAATCTAATTTTATTGTGGAAAACATAAGCAAAAAATTGCCATCAGATAAACGCACACACACTAGCATTTGAGTTTGATACTCCACATATGCACAAAAATCTTGTGCAGAGTTCAGGTTGATATTCTTTGATAGTACTGGCAATTTCCATGCATAAATAATGGATTATGAGATTCATGAACTATAGTGACTGAAGTGAATAATGATTCTGTAAAGTTTATACCTGACTTTCTCTGAAAGCCGGACTTTCTAAAATGAGGAATAACTTTTAAAACTCTATGGGACATACCATATTAGAGATTATTATATTTGTAAAAAGAAAAAAACAATTTCACAGAATGAGAAAATGTGTTTTTGTTTGTTTCTACATGTAGATTTTTCTCCCAACTCCTAGTTGGTACCTAGGGAGTCCTGAGCTCTGCAATTTCACCTGTGGTCTGATGCGTGTGTGGAGTTGTTGATATTTCCTCATAACACTGTATGAAATGCAGAGTAAACAGTTTGTAAGAGATCTTCTTGAAAAGCTTTAAGGGATAAGGCTATGGCCACAGAGCTTTATTAGTTAAAAATTGATTCTCTAATGAGGATATGATTACCAGCTTCAAGCTTTGATTCTTTGCTGGAAATACCACTGATTTTCTGAAAGCTTTTTTTAAGGAGTGGATTTTGGAGTGGAAGACCAAGCACTGGCCCAGAGGTCATGTATATATCTTCTACCCCTGACTTATTATTTGTTAACTAGTATAATTTCTTCTTGCTTCAGTTTCCCTATATGTGAAATAGGGATATGGTAACTATCCTTTCTGATGCAGTATGATTGTAGGGATCAAATGAGAAAATACATGGATAACATAGAAACATGCATATAGTATAGTTGTGCAAATTTTATAATTTATCTTTAATCACCTGGGTTCACACAATCCAAATGAAATATTTTTTTAAATCAAGTGTAGTTGCATTCAATATTATATTAATTTCATGTGTGTAACAGTGGTTTGCGAACTCAACACATTATACTTCTTGGGGTGAGCATTGTATAGTTATATCTGTTACTGTAATATGGTATTATTGACTATATTCCCTATGCTGTACTTGTCACAAATGGCAAGATTTAATTCTTTTTATGACTAATATTTCATTGTGTGTATGCATGTGTGTGTATATGTATATATGTATATATATGCATATATATATCTTTATATATATCTGTGTGTGTGTGTGTATATATATATATATATATATATATATATATATATATATATATAAACAAATCTCGTATGTTCTTTATCCATTCATCTATCAGAGAACACTTAGGTTTGTGTCTGTATCTTGCTATTGTAAATAACGTGCTAAACATAGGGGTGTATATATTTTTTCAAATTAATGTTATTTTCTTTGGGTAAACACCCCGCAGTGGAAATATCAGATCATCATATTTCTTTTTTTTTTTTTTTAATTTTTTTTCCAACATTTTTTATTTATTTTTGGGACAGAGAGAGACAGAGCATGAACAGGGGAGGGGCAGAGAGAGAGGGAGACACAGAATCGGAAACAGGCTCCAGGCTCCCGAGCCATCAGCCCAGAGCCCGACGTGGGGCTCGAACTCACGGACCGCGAGATCGTGACCTGGCTGAAGTCGGACGCTTAACCGACTGCTCCACCCAGGCGCCCCAGATCATCATATTTCTGTTTTTAATTTTGTGAGAAATCTCCATACTGTTTTCCATAGTACTGCACCAAGTTACATCCCTACCAGCAGTGTATGAGGGTTCCTCTCACATTGTCACCAATGCTAATAGTGAGAATTAATTCTATCTTTTTGACGGCAGTTCTGGCTGGTGTGAAGTAATACCTTATTGTGGCTTTGATTTGCATTTCCCTGATGATTAGTGATGTTGAGCATCTTTTCATGTGTCTGTTGGCCCCAAATGAAATATTTTAGTATTCACTTGGCTTTTTGTTAAGTATCTTAAAAAGTGATAGATTTCCAAAATATAACTTTAAAACGTAATTCTAAAAAATTGGCCTATTTAAAAATACAGATGGTTGTTGACTTCTCTGTGAGTTAACTTTACAAAGACTTGAAGTATCAAAAGTAATTCTCAGTAGAGAATTTTTTGCAAAACAAATTTCTCCTAGGAGAAGAATATTTCTCAATGATTTATTTCAGCAGTTGGTGCATTTTTAAGGCTCCTTGATTATTCAGGTTTACTCCCATCTTCCCATCTATTCTGAAGCACCATTATTCAAGGTGGTATGGGCAGTATGGTTATCTTTAAGCAAAACTAAACAAGACAAAAACAAAACAAAACAAAAACCCAACAAAACAAAATCAAAACAAGAGCAAAAACACCTAAAATCAAAAAGCAAACTTCTCATATTCTACCCTTCTTCTTGGGTCATGACTGTCCCTTAATAGGTCTACAAACAGACATGTCCTTTGTTCATTCACTTAACATCAGCTGTTTGTTGAGCATCTTATATGTGCGAGGGTAGTGGGGATAGAGCAGTGATAAAAGCAGACAAAATCCTCATCTTCATAGAGCATGCATTCTATAAGCCATACAGTTGGAGTGAAAAGAGCATTCTCAGCAGAGAGAACAGCCATTGTAAAGATCCTGAGACCAGCAAGGTTGGCATATTGGAAGATCAAAAAGGTGGTCAGGGTGGCTGGAGCAGAATGAGCAAGAGAAGAGTGGTACAAATGAAGTTGTGAGAGTAGGCAGGGCCAGGTAACATATAGGGTGTTGAGACCAAGGTAAGAACATTGAATTTTATAGACTCGGTGTCCATGAAACTGTTGAATGAATGACTTTTTGCCATTCATTTACCATAATGATTTTTCCTCAAAATACTGTACCTAATGAATGTGACATGAAATGGGATATTTTTATATTAGCTTTGGCAGATAACCTTATCACCTTGGCATATAGTTCTTATTCAGAGAATAATATATGGGACAAAATTGAATTATGCACCATGTTGGGATAAACCTACCATGTTTGGCTCTGTATAATTGCACAGAGCAAGAGGGGTGAAAGAGTAGAATCTTCTCCCATCTAGTTGTTGAATGCACATGCTCAGTGTTTCAAAGCACCGTCTTGTTGAGCCTTAATTTGGCCTGAATGTTTTTTCCATGCTATACCTTGATTCTTTGAGTTTATTTTTGAGAGAGGGCAAGCAGGGGAGGGGTAGAAAGAGAGGGAGACAGAGGATCTGAAGCAGGCTCTGCGTTGACAGTGCACAGCCCTATGCGAGTCTCAAACTGACAAAGCATGAGATCATGACCTGAGCCAAAGTTGGATGCTTAACTGACTGAGCCACCCAGGCACCCCTGTGCTTACCTTAATTTTTAAGTGAAGTTTGAGTATAAAGTCATCATGAGCCCTAAGACCGTTAAAAATTTATGAAGACTATGACAAAATAATTCCTGTAGAAAAGAGGACTCACTTGCAAACTCCTCCCTCACCCACCATTTGCTATCAAGACTTCTTTTGGCAAGTACTTCTTTAAAAAAAAATTGTATCAAATTGTACATATTTACTTTCAGTTATTGCTTACATGAATGTTTCATTCAATTAATATATTTTTCTAAATGTGAAAACTGGGTATTTTGGACTGAGGTAGAGGTATCATAATAGTTTCCATTAAAGTTAATGGATTTTAAAAATTCAGTATTTTTCATTTAGGGTATAGTGTTGAGTAAATGAAGCTCATTAGGTAAGAGAGAGCTGTGTTTTGAAATGGGAGACCCATGCAGAACCTAGATAAATAAAGGTTGTCTGTTTCAAGTTGACGTTCTTCCTGAAACTTTATAGTGTCAAAACTTTAAATATCATTCTTTGACTAATAATAACTAGTGACAACTACAAAAATTAAAAAAGAAAAGTTTCTGCCTTTAAGACCATACCACTGTGCTCACTTAGCTAGACACAACTGCAAGAAAATGTTTATATTTATCACAGGTAAAGGTAGAATACAAACTGTTTAAGGGCGCCTGGGTGGCTCAGTCGGCTGAGCATCCAACTCTTGGTTTCCGCTCAGGTTACAATCTCACAGTTGGTGTGTTTGAGCCCTGTACTGCCAGCTTTGGAGCCTGCTTGGGATTCTGTCTTTGTCTGTCTCTCTGTTCCTCCCCTCGCTCATGCGCGCGCGCTCTCTCTCTCTCTCTCTCTCTCTCTCTCTCTCTCTCTCTCAAACTTAAAAAGGGAATACCAACAGTTTAAGAATTTGTTTTTGATTTAAAGCTGAATTCTAAAAGGTTTTTTTTTTAATCTTAGATTCTTCAAATTATTGCAATATAAAGGGAACATTTGATATTTGTAGCTTATGTTTTCCACTCTGTTTTCTCCTCTTTGGATGGGGCCCAGATATACAGGATAAGTATTTCTTAATACTTAGGGTGCATGGAATGTTCTTGTTCTTTCACAGTTTTCATATCTAAATTTGGAAAACTCCAATGTGGTTCCTAGCAGATACTTACCTAAAGCATATCTACTGGAGGGTTTTGTGTGGCTCTTACTGTTCTGTCAATGGAGGCCTGCAATTTTTCTTCAGAGAATGTAGCTCATACAGCTATATGCTCCTCATGGAAGGTTAGAATGAGTTTGAAGGTACAAGCAACTCTAATGACCCAGTGGTCTTACTGATCTCTTAGTAGCAGAGAATTCTTTATCCCCCCCTCTAGCACTCTACCAATAAAATGGTCCCTATCACCGTTGTGCTTTTTGGTAGAGTCAGGAAAAGCAATTTCTTTTTTTTTTTCTACTACCGCCCCATCCCTTACTTCTCTTTATTTCTGTATTTATGTTTCTTATCTCTACCATTATGTCTCATACCTCAGATCCCTAGGAGATGATCTTTCTGAGTTAGGCATAGATGGAGCTTTTGTACCAGGCTCTCTGGAGTCACTGGTCATCCCTTGGATAACTGATTTAGTTGATGTACCATGTCATGATGTTATTGGTTATGCCAAGGGAACAGGATAAAATGTTATGAAGCATTACAGCATAAGTTCATAAAATCACTTCCAGACTCTCGTTCAAAAGAAGGTTGTTGGCATAGCAAGAACTTAAGTGTTTTATATCCAGAATAATATCCTCACCCCTCCCCCATTACCACCAGGATTCCACTGTGCATAGAAGACTTCTTGTTTGTGGTATTTCTCAGTAACTAGATTTCTGTGGAAACCCTATAGCACTGTTCATCCTTATTTACTTCCTATTCTCTTCTGTACTGGAGGCACTGTCTAATTGGAGGTAGAAATTACTACACTATTAGGATTGGGCAAAATGAACTGGACTCTTTCTGACTCAGAGGATAATTCCCATGTAGTTGGGTTGTGGACACATGGTTTTAGATTTACATTACTTTTGAATACCCAAGTGTTAAGATAGTATGAGGATTCAAATATTTCTTCATTGAGGAAAAACAATGTTATTTTGGCTCCAGAGTAGATTATATATAATAATCCATTCTCAATAATAATGAAGGTAAATTCGCCAAATGTTATATGGAATTTCTTTATTATCTTATACTGCTATTGCCACATAATTGAATTTGGCAATACTTACAGGTAGTATAATCAACATGCTAGTCACTTTCCAAAAGTCCCTCTTATTCTGCTATCAGAAATATTTGAAAGCATAGGTCCAAATTTACAAGGCCAAATGATCGAGACCAACCACACAGGTAACACAGATGAATGAAAAGACACAGTATAATAAGATTGGGAGTTGGGGAGGGGTGGTGGGAACCATGGCCAAGTAGAAAATATACACTATGTCTAAAATTGTCCACAATAAAATTTACATGTCCCAAAACACTATTGTATGACATGAATACATTTTTGAGCCCCATTGGGGTTATGGACTGTCAGATTGTAGCATCTGCCTGTTTACTTATTTTTTTCAAGTAACTCACCTGGTAAGAGAAGAAATAACTAGATGTAGTCCAGGTAAGAGGGTATTTCTTAATTTCACATATAGGAAAATCAGATCATGTTTATGAGGAGAAAATATAAATTACAGGGGAAAAGAAAAATGAACAGGTGCCAAACCTGTAAGAGACTTGTGGAGATGGTGAATATAACCTCATAGAAGATAAATTGTTTCTCTTATGAGTCTGAAGCCTAAATCTGAGGTTCATTGAAGTTCTCATCTCATAAGCCTTTGCTGAAGACTAATCTCAGTGAGGCCTCCTGTGACCAGCCAATTTAATATTGCAAGCATCCTGGCACTCCTAATCCTTTTAACCTTGAACTGTTTTTGCTCTTACCCACAGCACTGACCTCTAAGACTGATGTTATATAACAATAAGCAATATGTATATATCATAGTAACATAATTACATGTTATATACCATGGTCATTGCTTACTGTTTTCCTTGTTAGGATGTAAATTAGATGAAGGCAGGTATCTTGACTTTTATCTTGTGATGTATGCCAAGGTCCTAGAATAAATCTTGAAACCTGGGCTCTCAATAAATGTTGAGTGAATGAGAATGTGAACGTACACAGGTATAGATAATTGTAGGTAGTAAATAAATTTGCTGTTCAGTGTTTTAATATTCTTGCAAAACAAGAACGGCCATCTGTTTAGAGAGAAGGATTTAAAGGAGTAGCAGGGTGTTTGAGTAGAATGACTACCTTAAGAAGCTAAAGCCATGAACAGAAAAGCATCTGTCCTGCTCTACTGGAACCCTATTTAAGATGGACACTTTAATTTTGCAGTGGTGAGCTTGGTTCTGTGATTTTTTTTTTTTTTTCTCTAACAGGACACTGAAGCCTGTGGCAAAGGAATCGTGCACTTAAATTTAATTAAAGTAGTGGATTAGTGGATTGGAAGTGACCCAAGGACAGGGAACACTGATAAGATAACAAGAAAAAGATTAAAGCATTGATACAATAGAGTCTCAAGAAGAAGTAAAGCTATGGTGAGACATTAGCCTGGAAGAAAATTAAGGCTTTATTCAGACATATCAGAGAAAACAGCAAACAAGTATTCCTAGAAAAGGGTGTTGTTAGCGGCACCTGGGTGACTTAGTCGGTTAAGTGGCTGACTTCAGCTCAGGTCATGATCTCATGATACCTGAGTTTGAGCCCTGCATCAGCCTCTCTGTTGTTAGCACAGAGCCTACTTGGGATTCTCTCTCTCTGCCCTTCCCTCACTTGTGCTTTCTCTATCTCAAAATAAAATAAACAACTTTAAAAAGAGGTATGAGAACATCATGGTAAGAGTAGCCCTTTGTAAAAGCAGATTACGCGCGAGCAGGGCTTGTTGTCAGTTTGGATCATGACAGTATACTCAGAAGTGCTTAGCACATAGTAGGTCCTTAATGTGTGCTTGTTGGATGAATGGTGAGGTCAGTGTGACCGTAAGAGTAGGTTCCTGTGGTACAGGATGAGAAAAGATTTTTGAGATAAAAGGAGAAGACTATCAGTGATCAAATGGCTGAATATTTACACCTGGCCTTGGATGCTTCTGTGAAGACCTAAAAAGGCAATTGGAGACCTTGTGTTAAAGAACTTAAATTGTAGGCCCATAAGCTAATAGGTCTGCATAGAGCAGGTTGGATGGAGAGTAGATGTCATGATCTTGAAAAAAGAGGGGTTTTCTGTATCAGAGTAGAAGAATAATGGTTTTCAAGTCACAAAAGGCTAATTTGATTCATACTTGTTGCCTCCAATGCCTGAAATAGAGGAGAATGGCTGATAGAACAAATTCTCCGAAGCCCAGTTTCGTTTAAGGCAAACAGGTAGAAGTAGCATTCTGTGAACATTCAGAAATATAAGAGGGTTGATTTACAATGGAATAGTTCTTCTAAAGGGTGCGCGGGAAAGAGGAAGAAGGCTGGGGAGGGGACAAGAGGGTAGTTATGGGGGAAGAAACTCTTCATATAATAAATTGTAAAGTAGAACCTACCAGTACCCCTGGAGAAGGATTGGTAAACATCCTCAAAAGGCAATACTTATTGTTTTGAGAGAACCAAAGTCTATTTCAGTGATACTAGCATTTGTTATTTGTAACTAACCCTGGGCTGTTATTCTCTGAAAGTATCCGTATGATTCTTATTTATTGAACATAATGGTAAGCACTACATTACACTATCTCATTTAATTCTGAGACCATTGCACGTGTTTACTGTATGAAGTAACCACTATTCTTCTTTGTAAACCAGGGCTCAGGGAAGAAACGAAGCTTACTCAAAGGTACAGACAATAAGTGGAAGAGTTGAGACTTAACCAAAGAAAGTTTGATTTTTTTTTTTAAATTTTTTTTTTCAACGTTTGTTTGTTTTTGGGACAGAGAGAGACAGAGCATGAATGGGGGAGGGGCAGAGAGAGAGGGAGACACAGAATCAGAAACAGGCTCCAGGCTCTGAGCCATCAGCCCAGAGCCCGACGCGGGGCTCGAACTCACTGACCGCGAGATCGTGACCTGGCTGAAGTCGGACGCTTAACCGACTGCGCCACCCAGGCGCCCCAGAAAGTTTGATTTTTAAACCCTTCATTCTTAACTACTAGTACATCTGCCATACTTAAATCCCAGAATTCTTCATATCTTAATATAAAATAGGCTTTCGTTCTTGATTTAAATTATTTCAGGTTTTCAGTGTTCCAGGTGCATCTGATGCTGCCAGCTTCACACAGACACCACTCTCAGTGACATAAACATGAAACTGTAAGATAACAATTCTGAGGATGTGTGTTGAGTACAAAATAGTGTTTTAAAGTAGAAAACTCTAAATCATTTGAAGTTCGGTACAAATCTATATGAAAAAATGTTCACCGTAAACAGTGAACAAATTCTGATTCACTGGCTTATATTGGAGATTGGGAAAGGGAGCGAAAATAAGGAGACTAGACCTTTATATGCCTATTGCATATTTTAGACATGTGATTTGTATGTGTAATCTAGTTAAATTCACCTAACAGTTGTGTGAGGTGTGTATATACATGAGGAAACTTTTTCAGAAAGGCTGAGGTCATACGGTGATCCAATGGTAGATCTGGGATTTTTGAAGCCAATTACAAAATATTCTAAAATATTCCAAAAATTTATTTCAGTGTCTATGCTTCCTGGTAGAAATATGATCCAATTAGTAGAATTTAGCTCTGTGCACTCATTTTATGGGAAAAATCTATGTAAATGAAAGGCCTCTGGTTAAAGATTGTTTCAGTGTACATAGCAGACCAAACTGACGAAAATTTGCCTGCCCACACACAGAAAAAATGATACTGTCGGGAAAATTTTGATAAAATTCATCATAATCCGTTTCACTTCATGGAAGTTTAATAATTAAAATGTAAATTTTGATCTTAAGTGAATTAAACAGCAACAATAATCAACATTTATTGAACATTTACTTTTACCAGACACTATGCTAAGCACTTTACATATACATTAATCATTACAGGTCTACTGGCCCTTCAAATTCTGGGTTCTAATGGTCTCTTCAGCCATGATCAGCATGTTTTATATCAGTGGCTCTCCCAGTGCTGATCCACAGATTAGTGCTAGACTGGCTTCAGAGGATACATCCCAGATATAAGAAATGAAAATGCTAGGAGAAGGGCCTAAATATATTTATTTCAAACAAGTTTCCTTAACAAATGAGAGATTTCCCTAATCTGACAAAATACATACCTTACTGATTTAATATTCAGTGTGTTGCATTAATGAGTCCATGGATTACTCATGGCTCTAACAATGAATTCCCACACTGGTATTGAACACATGAGTTGTATGAGACCATTGCACATGTTTAATGAATCTGTAGATCATAATTTTGCAAAATAATGATCTAATCTCAGAAATGAAGATTGTATCTAGAGCACCCAACTCTCCTAAAATGTAGAGCTCTCTTCCCCACCATAAGTGACAACCTGCAAATCTGACTTATTTTATCAAATGAAGAATTATCATACTTAGTCAAATATAAAGCACTCATATCAGGACACAATGAATTTGTAGAAGGATCCCACTTGTCCAATAGAAAGATTCCATTAGAACACTAGATTCCATTAGAACACTAGTATACACAGTAGGGCTAAGTAGTATATTTACTAAGTATAGAAACTGAAGTATTTGCTGAAATCCCTGGTGATGTTGGTTGGACAATTAGGCTCATTCATTTGTATCTTTAAAATAATTAGGATATTGTACCAAATTATAGTTCTATAAAGTGAGTATTATACTGAAATACAAAGTCCTATTTTAATTTTTTTCTATAAGAAATTAAAAAAAATTTTTTAATGTTTATTTTTGAGACAGAGAAGGGGCAGAGAGAGAGAGAGAGAGAGAGAGAGGGTAGACACAGGATTTGAAGCAGGCTTCAGGCTCTGAGCTGTCAGCCCAGAGCCCAATGCAGGGCTTGATCCCATGAGCCGTGAAATCATGACCTGAGACAAAGTAGGTCACTTAACCGACTGAGCCACACTGGTGTGCCCAAGACTGACATTTTTTTGATGTGCTTATTTGAGTATTTTTATTTAATATTTAATATTGGATACTTGTTGAATTCAAGGTAAATAGCATGTGAACTTCAGTGATATTTGTGATATTTGTGAACAGAGCTGACCTTGATTAGAGCAGACCTACAGAGTATAATTTGAAGGTTACATGGTAGTATGTTCTTTTTTCAAAAACTCTTGCCTGTTGGCCCTACCTTAAGGTATAAAATTAATTTATTCTTAAGACTTTGAAAGCTACTGCTAAAAGACAAATGTTACCTGTGAAAGATCAAGCACTGCTTTCACATAGGAATTTAACTGTTTTGTTAACTTTTTAGTTACTATTATTTATCTTACTGTCGACCCTATTTGATGTAATTACAGGTTTCAAAAAATTGAAATAAATGATATTTATAAATGAAGCAAAAGTCATAACCTCTCTGTTTAGGATACATTTATATATTATATATATATATATATATATACACACACACATACATATATATATATATATATATACACTATGTTCTTTAGAAATCTGTTTTTTTTTATTTTTCCACATAATATCTTAAAATAATTCTTTCCATGTTATTTTGAATTCAACAGACTATGTTGTTGAGTATATTAGTGAAGTGACTATTTAGACTAAATACATTGAAATGATTATTAGTTTTCCTCAGAAAGAAATGGACAGCATGTCTTCTATGGTAGGCAGAGCTACTGAAGAACCCTCACCTGGCAAAGATTCATAATGAATGCTTGATTTGAACACTTTAGGCTCGTGTTACAGAATATTATGCCAGATTAAAGGAAGAATTGACTATAATCTTGTTTTCTGCATGGACTTTGCAAATGAGGCTTTACCTGCTTTGGTTCCCTAATAAGTGACATTGTCACTTGATAAATGACATTGTCAATAGATAAATGTTCCATGCATTTTTTAAATAAAAATATTTAATAAACAAAACATGATAAAAGTTTATATGTGGTTCCATATAAGAACTTATTATACTGTACTGTTGCAAGGAATATTTTGTGGATGAACAGAAATACAGTAATCATATATGTGCCACATAAGGCTGTATTTAATTTTAATATGTTCAATTATATATTGGAATTGTTCAGAGGTGTTTTGTGTTCAGGGAGGTACCATTTTAGTTTAAAGTTTATTTTAAGTTTTAAAGTTTATTTTACTCTAGTTCTTAAAAAGTTTAGTTTAGAAAGTATTTTTTAGTTTAGAAAGTATTTTTTAGTTTAGAAAGTATTTTTTAGTTTAGAAAGTATTTTTTAGTTTAGAAAGTATTTTTTAGTTTAGAAAGTATTTTTTAGTTTAGAAAGTATTTTTTAGTTTAGAAAGTATTTTTTAGTTTAGAAAGTATTTTTTAGTTTAGAAAGTATTTTTTAGTTTAGAAAGTATTTTTTAGTTTAGAAAGTTTGAGAGTGTGTGTGCACAAGTGGGGAGGGGGCAGAGAGAGAAGGTGGGGGGAGGGAGAGAGAGAATCCCAACTGGGCTCCTCACGGTCCATGCAGAACCCAAAGTGGGGCTCGAACACATGGAACTGTGAGATCATGACCTTAGCTGAAACCGAGAGTCAGATGCTTAACCGAGTGAGCCACCCAGGGGCCCCTACTGTTCTCAAGTAAATATCTTCTTCTTTTAAGATGTCCTTCCTAAAATTCCACCAACCAAGTAAGTTTTGTTCTTAAGCTGAATAGGAAAATAAGGAAAATGCTTCATGCATTTATTCATTCTTTCATCCAGATGGTATTCATTGAATATCTGCCATATGCGAAATGCTGAGGACACTACAATTTACAAGGCATGTGTTTGCACTCAGGAGCTCTCAGTCTGGTGCAGAGACACAAGACAACGTGTGATAAGAACCATACTAGAGAAATGCACAGTCTTGACTTTCCTAATTGCCTGCAGAAGTGGAATGGTGGGGTTGGGGTGGTGGTAGATCTATTTCTAGGAAGGTTTCCAAGAGGAACTGAAGCATGAGTAGTCTTGAAGAATAAAGTACAAGATGATCAGCAGGATAGAGGAAAGAAGTTCCAAATACAGGAGGGCTCAATAAATTTAAAAGATGGAACCATAAAAAAGCATAGTGTATTCATGGAATTAAAGTAGTTTAGGATGACTGAATATGAGGTGCTTTAGGGGAACATGGATAGATACATATGAAAGTCATAGTAGATCAGTCAATGAAGGGGCTTATAGATAACACCAAGGGCTTTAACTGTCACTTAAAAGGCAGTGAGTGGCCACTGAAAAATCTTGAGCAGAAAGGATGGGAGTTGGATTTTAGAAAGCTTATTCTAGCATAAGAGTAGAGAATGGTGAAGAGGCCAGATTGGAGACAGAATTATCAATTCAAAAGACTTTTATGAGGGGTGAGATTCTATTCTATGGCAGTAGGAGTAGAGTAAACATTGGTGAAAGGAAACATGATAGCTGGGATGCTTAGACATTGAAATATACAGCTTCTAATTAACTGATATGGAGGCAGGCAGAATAAGAAAATTTTCTAAGATATGGCCTTAATTTTAGTTCAAAAATCTGGTAAGATGAAAATTATAACAGGAAAAATAGGTTTGTTGAAGACTGCAGAGAAGATAGAACTCAGCCACATTGTACATATTGACTGTGAGCTATCCTCAAGACATTCTGACCAATGGCTATGACCATAAGGGGGAGAAAAACCTATGGGCTAACAGACTATGCAGCTGAATTTCCTGTGTGTAAATCCTAGATCTATTTACTAACTAGGGGATACTTGGAGAAATACTCAGCCTATTTAAGCCTCAATTTCCCATTATATAAACCATTTGTATAAACATTAAGTGAAATATCTCATAGTAAATTTATACCAGTCCATGGCATATAATGTACTCAACAGATTCTGCTTCTGTTATTATCGCTATAAAAATAGGTAGTAGTTATGAGTCTTATAGTGGACTAGGGAGATGGATTTAGAGGTGTGGATTTGAGGGTCATTAGCATGAGTTATTTTACTTTTTCATCCAGTTGTCTGCTGCTCCAGTCTTCTTCTACCATCCCTGCATAACAAACCCAAAATTATTGAGTCTTCAGATCAGCTGTGCATCTCTTTTCATGTTAGCTGGGCTCTTTTATATTTCTGTGGTCAGCTGTGGCTTGCTGATTTGGTATGGTCTATCCCCTACGTTGGGAGGTTGGCCAGCTGTTTACTAATTTAGCATGGCTTCAGTTAATTCTCATATAGGTCACAAATTCCCCAGCAGAATTTCAGTATATTCTCATGGAGAGGCAGATGTACAAGCATAGACAAGCCCCACAGTACATAAAAATATATACACATTCTTATCAAGCCTTTGCTTGCATGATGGTTAATAACAACTTTTGGCTAGGCTACAGGAAGTCACAAGATTGATCTCAGTCACACTAGGAGAGGACTACAATGTTAGGGGCATAGGTAAGGAGTATGAGACACTAAGGCTATTAATCATTCTGTTTATTGACCTAGAGCCATAAGTTCACAGTGACCATAAAGTAAAAGTAGATCTGTTCTTCCTGTCATAAATTGGACTCCTCCTATTGCATGATTTCTCCTCCTCCCCCCAACCTGATCTGTGTGTGTTGTTGCCTTGTCATGTACTAGTATGGAAGGTTTCTAAATTAGGTTTCTGAAGTGGAGCCACTTTAAGACTGCCTATGTTAAAGGCAATGCACAAAACAGTGTGTTGATAAAAATAATTACTAGCCTTGAGTCACTCATTCCATAAATATTTATTGAGCACTTTTCATACTTTAGATCATGTCTTAGGTGCCAAGAATAGTGGTAAACAGGTTAGACATGTTCCTTTTATGTTATAAACTTCTATTGTATTAGGGAAAACAGACAACCAACAAGTGACCAAAGGACATAAAAGATTTTTTGAGCATGATATATCGTATGAAAAAGAACAGGCAGAAGGAAGCATGAGTTTATCAACAATGACTTAGAGTTGTAGGAACACTAGATAGGGTGGTTAGGAAGGTCTTTTCCAACGAGATGTGTTTTGAGCTGGGACATCTGGGAGGAGGTCTCAGTCATGCAGAAATCTGGGGGAAGCATTTTCTATATGGAAGGAGTAAAAAGTACTGAAGGCCTGAAGTGGAAACAAGCTTAGTTCATTGGAATATGAAGAAGATTGGATTGCTGAGGAAAGATGAATGAATACGAATTGAGAAGAGGTCAGACTTTGGGAGCTCTGTGTGACATGGTAGCATTTGGAGTTCATCGCAAATGCAAAGGGAAGCCACTGGGGAGTTTTAAGCAGGTGAATGACAAGCTATAATTTTTGAATGGTGAAGATAATTGGAACAGTTTAATGCCGATACTGATCCTCTTGGTCCAGACCCTCATCTGCCTAGAGCATATGATCCACAAAAATCTATCCTGTGCAAGTCAGCTCTGTTGGTACAGTGATTTTCCAGTAACTGCCAGTTTAAAATTTAGTTTGTCTTGATAAACTATTGAGACAAATGAAGGTGTAATTGCTATCTTATTTAATATACGCAATATAACACTTTATCTCCAAATCTCCTTCTCATCAGAACACTCTAAAGAGTATTTTGCTTATCATGTAAAGAGTAAGAATTGTTCACATGAAGCCTAGGAAGGTAGGAGGCAATTGGAAAGTCCTCTAGTTTGTATAAACAGTTCACTGCCAGCCCTTTCTACCTGATCCTATTCTGCATCCCAAGGAACCTCTTCCACAGTTCCCTGTTGTTGGAAAATCACACCCTTTCTTTACTTATTTTCCAGCAATAGGTCTATGCTTAATTTTCAGCTGATATGACCTATTGTCTTCACTGGGGGGTTTCTTGGGCAGAGTGAGGGGAAAGGGATAGTGGAAAGGAGGGACTTGGAAACTTACTATTATCCATGGCCTACTCTATCTCATTGAAAACCTAGGAATTACTAAAAAGCAGTTTCTCTACAAGGAATTGAAGGCAAGCTTTGTCCTATCCAAGTTAGCTTTAATATTTTGCCTGGCGTCTATGCTTGTCTCCTGTGCTTCAGCAGCTTATTCTGTGCTCAGTGATCTACAATGGCAAACTAACCCTAGTCCTTATGTTTAGAACCATTCCCTGACCCCAATTCAAGAAAATGTATCTAGTGGTTTGGAGAATATTTTCAAGGGATGATTGATGTACAAACCAGACCTCCCAGTGAAAGGGACAATGCATCAAGGAAAAATATAATGGTAACTATGTGACTGTCCCCCATGGGAAAAGGCAAAAATATAATGTCCTAAAAACACTTTCCTTCTAGAGAAACCTTTTCCATCCAGATTCTTTAAATCATCTACTCTTGCCAGGTAGGAGAGGACCATATTTTTTTTTCCTGTTTTTTTCAACAGACTCTGCCTTAACTCCAGATAATATCTAAATTTAATTTAGCCATTTTCATTTTTTGTTCACTGAACAAAAGGCTGGGAACTGTCACGAGAGAGATGTGCAGACAAATATTCCATGTGTTATTTCATTACGTAGGATTTTTAAAGGATAGTTTTTATGTTATATAAAGAACACATTATGGGGTAATGACATGAGTGGAGGTGGTAAGGCACATGCAGAAGCAAGAAGAAGGGTTAGGAGACCGTTATGGAGAAGTCGGTAAAAGAATAAACTGGATGAATCAAAACCATGTTGTATGGGGCACCTGACTGGCACAGTTGGTAGAGTATATAAGTATTGATCTCAGAGTTGCTGGTTCTAACCTCACATTGGTTGTAGACATTACTTAAAAATAAAATTTTAAGCACTATCTTGTATTTTCTTCCATAGAGTGTCTAGCAGACAAATAGATGCATTGTAGACCAAGAACATTTCTTATTTATTGGCTTATCACTTTTGAGGGAATATCTGATGCTTAGCTAAACTGTGGCTGTATCCTGAGGAAGAGCAAGGAACCCTATGTGGGAAAAAGTTACAGCATTTTAAAGGTATCTGTAACATTAACTTAATAGCAGAGTTATACGATCTAGCAAAAATATTAATGTGAAATCATTTGAAGCTAAGCATTTCTACATGGGCATTTGAAATTTCTGACCAGGGATTTAATGGTTGAATTTCATGATTGGTTTAAAGAGTATATAAAATCTGTAAGAAAAGTGCATGAATCTAGAATCTGAGATATAAATAACATAAGCAATAGCTAGTTAGCAATTTGAAATAGATTGACTTAGCAAACTTTAATACTTTTTGGATAGTGTTTTAAAATTCTGTTCTTCAGGACAAAATATATGGGTATTTTATTTAAAAATCTCAGTTGATTTTTAATTATTAAAGAAAATATACCAAGACAAATGGATGGTTATATTGTCTCTGTCTTATTAACTTCCCAAAATATGTTATATATTTTTAGGAGATAAAGTCGGAGAATAAAAATGGAAATGCTTTACCCTTATAAAAATGGGTAGAAAATGTAATTATTTTAATGTGACCTGATGCATTATATCAGTGTTTTAATAGTATTGCCATCAAATTCACCTAACAGAAGTTGAGGTCGAGTTCAAATTTTTAGTATACATGTTCAGTGAGCAATGAAGTTAAGGTCAAACTTCATTGGCAATGAATACTGATATCTATGCGATCTCTCTCCTCCCCCCTCTCCTCCCCCCTCTCCTCCCCCCTCTCCTCCCCCCTCTCCTCCCCCCTCTCCTCCCCCCTCTCCTCCCCCCTCTCCTCCCCCCTCTCCTCCCCCCTCTCCTCCCCCCTCTCCTCCCCCCTCTCCTCCCCCCTCTCCTCCCCCCTCTCCTCCCCCCTCTCCTCCCCCCTCTCCTCCCCCCTCTCCTCCCACCTTCTGTCTCCCCCTGCCCCCCTCTCCCCTTTTCTGTGTCTCCCCCTGCCCCCCTTCTTTTTCTGTGTCTCCCCCTGCCCCCCTCTCCCCTTTTCTGTGTCTCCCCCTGCCCCCCTCTTTCTTTTTCTGTGTCTCCCCCTGCCCCCCTCTTTCTTTTTCTGTGTCTCCCCCTGCCCCCCTCTTTCTTTTTCTGTGTCTCCCCCTGCCCCCCTCTTTCTTTTCTTTCCTGTACCCCACCTCCTACCCCTAAAAGCCCTGGCAGGGTCCCTTAGAAACAGAACTTTATTGACCTGTTATGTTTTTTTTTTCATACTACATATACTTCAGTTTGACAAATTCTCTTCATTCTCCAATTTTCCTTCCATTGGTATCTTAGTCTTTTCTTATAATGTAAAAATGCATAACAACTTAGAATGATGTTAAGTATAGAGTAGGGTTGAATGGTGTGACTGGTCATAACTGAGCTGAATTAAGAAGTTCCTTTTCCAGAAGTTTTCTTTCGTTAAAGTGGGAGTAGAGATCTTAGTGCTTTATCCACTGGACCTCTTGCTCAAACTATTTTGGGAGGCTGAGTCCCTAAGATTATACCTTTCCCTTAGGGCACAAATGATAGTAGAGGTAAAAGCATGGCAATCAGCAGTAACACAGATTTATTGGATGGGTGGATGAACAGGTCTGTGTTTTTCAAAGCACTGCTACACCCTCCCATCAGCCTGCAATAAATACAGATGAGTTTACTATGTATGGCTTGGAAGGCTAATATATCTGGCTGTTTGTATTTGTTTGCAGCAACAGTTCCTCTAGAGCCTTGCAATTCAAAGTATGGTTCATGAAAGGCAGTATCAGCATGACCTGGAAGCTTTGAAGAAATGCAGAATCTCAGGCCCTGACGCAAACCTACTGAATTTAAGATTCTTGGATGGTTTCACTGTATACTAACTTTTTAAATGCCTAGTGGCTCTCAACAGTGGTTAGACAGTAGAATCTTCTATCAAAAACATATAAAAAATAGTTTCTTCCTCAGATTAAGTCAGAATATGTAGGCTGGACTCCAGGCATTGGCATCAAATAAATAAGTTCCCCAGTTGATTTTGAAGTTCACTGTCTTCCAGCCCCAGAGTTTCAACATAGAAAGAATCAATTCCATAGACCTTATATGCTATGCTCCATTTTTCCCACTGATTAAAGTACAGGAACAGGAGCAAAGGAATTCTACAGGGTAACTTAACTAAATTAGTTAGGTCAGTCTCCTGCCTGGAAGAGTGGCTGGCTCAGTCACCTCTGCCAGTGAAGGTTCTCTGAATGAAAGTCAGAAGTTGGATTGGCTCTCACATGATGGATTCCCATCTTCGGACTCTGTGATCCCAGGTGATATGACATGGAGTGCTCCTGGAATCACACCGCTCCTGTGGTGCATTTTTGAGGCTCTACTTTGGTGGAGAGGAGATTTTACAGAAAGAATCTGAGGCACAGGAGTACAGCAACAATACTAGAAGCTTAAAATTACTTTTGTAATAGCCACTCCTAAGAGTTCCAAGTTCCTACTCTAAAATATCTAACTTTTTTCTCCAAACTCTAAATCCTGAGATCCAGTGTCTTGGTTTTACCTAAACTGTCCATTTTCCTTGCTGAATATGAACTGGCATAATTTTCATTTCTGATGTGGACAGTCCAGCTCAGAAAACGGAATGGAAAATTAACCTTGACTGTGCAGCTTATTTCTTACCAACCTGAGTGCCTTTAATATATTGAAACTGTGTCGACTTCGGGAAGGATAGGCAGTCTCTTTCAGACTGACCTTTTTGCTAGAAATTCAGGAGTAAGTCTTGTTTTTGTTTTTTGTTCCACTTTGGTAGTTTCTATTTAAGAACACTTGGTCATTCTTATGGCTGGCTTTCAGATGCTGCATTCCAGGTTTTTTTAGACAATCTTTGTACAGGTAGGATGAAATCAGGCTGTTTGGAGGAGGCCTCAAAATACTGACATTGAAGGGATGAATTGATGTTTGCCAAAACAGTTTTATGTTAGGCCAAAAGCTTTGCAAGAAACAGCGTTTTGAATCAATTATTTTAAGAAACGTAAGTTACGGGGCGCCTGGGTGGCTCAGTCGGTTAAGCGTCCGATTTCGGCTCAGGTAATGATTTCACATTTCATGAGTTCAAGCCCCACATCAGGCTCTGTGCTGACAGCTCAGCTTTGGATTCTGTGTCTCCCCCTCTCTCTGTTCCTTCCCTGCTTGTGTTCTCTGTCTCTCAAAAAATTAATAAATGTTAAAAAAAAAAAAAAAATTTAACCCCTCCCCCCCCCCCAAAAAAAAACCCAGTGTACCTTTGAGTATATCTTAGAGTTCATTGATCCTTTTGGATGGTTATGGTTACGTCTTTCATCAAATGTGGGAAGTTTTTCACCATTATTTCTTCAAATTGGCTTCCATGGTAAATGGCAGTTAATTTCGGTTAATTTTAATTATCTCCCCCTCTCCCCCATCCCTATGGCAGGAAGCTAAGCATATATTCCTGGAACAACCTACACACAGGTTGTAGAAACTAGGATGGACAAAAAAGGCCCTGCCCTGCAAATATTGGGGATCTGTACTGTGATTCCTAAGTACTGCTTCTAATTACAGAGGTGTGAAAAGGGTGGCAGCCATTAATGTTGGACCTCTTGCTTTTGTTCCAAGCCCCTCCCCTCAGGCAGAAGTGATTTCTAGGGTATTTAAAAGGCTAACACCCCTTTTCCCCCCTCTTCCTCCTACATTTTTTCTCTTTTTCCCCTTTGGGAGCCAGATATTCAAGACTAAGACATCAGAAAGCAACTGCAAATGCAAGAAAAATAAGAAAATGGCCATATACCCTAAGGGAAGGGTACAGGCTAAGAAAAGTCCTAGGAAGCCCTTAAGTTTACAACTTAGGCTGATTCTTGACTCCAAGACAGCCTATAACAACAAAAAAAACATAAATACTGGGGAATAGGAAGAATCTGATTTCCAGAGTTACCACATTATTAGATTAAAAATCCAGTTTTCACCAAAAATAAAATCACAAGGCAAAGAAATGCTCCAGGGAGTCCTGCAGGATGAAATGATGAAAGAACACTAGAAAGTATGTCTATGTCTATACTATTCAGAGCGGTATGAAGAAGTATCTCCATAAAGGTAAATACATCGACAGCTATAAAAGCTGTAACAATGAACTGTAACTCTGCTTATTGCTTTCTATGCAATTTGAGATATTAATACATCTTAAAACAGTCTAAAAGTTACTATCATTGTAACTTGGGTTTGTAGCTCTCTATATTTTATTCTCTATATGATTTAAGAGACATTTAAGAAGAATTATTAGTTTGTTTTAGGACATACAATGTATAAAGATGTACTCTTGTGACAACAACCAGAAGATGTGTGGAAAGAGCTGTTAAAGGAGCAGTTTTTGTATATTATTGAAGTTAAGCTGGCATAAACTCAAATTTGAATGTTAAAACTTCAGGATGTTAAATATAATCTCCATGGTAACCACAAAGAGAATAGCTAGAGAATATATACAAAATGACATAAGAAAGGAATTAAACATTTAACTATAAAAAAAATCCTCAACACAAAAGATAATGCAGGAAATGAAGGACAAAAAAGCTATAAGGCATATAGAAAATAAGTAACAAAATGACAAGTTAGTTCCTCCTTATCAGTAATTTTTTATTGAAGTATAATTAACATCCAGTGTCAAATTAGTTTCAGATGTACACCCAATTACTCAAATGTAAATGTAATCTTCAATGCAAAAGACAAATATTTACAGAATAGATTTAAAAAGATATGGTCCATAAAAGACATTTGATTCAAAGACACAAATGTATTGAAAGTGACTGGATAGCAAAGATATCCCATACAGATAGTAACCAAAAAAGTCAGGCATGGCTATCGTAGTATCAGACAAGATAGATTTTAAATAAACTGTTAGAAGGGGGGAGCCTGGGTGGCTCAGTCGGTTGAGCGACCCATTTCCGCTCAGGTCATGATCTTGCAGTTTGTGAGTTTGAGCCCCACGTCAGGCTTTGTGCTGACAGCTCAGAGCCTGGAGCCTGCTTTGGATTCTGTGTCTCCCTCTCTCTCTGCCCCTCCCCCACTCATGCTCTGTCTCTGTCTCAGAAATAAACATTAAAATAAATAAATAAATAAATAAATAAACTGTTAGAAGAGACAAAGTTCTTTTTATAAGTTTCAATGCAGTAATAAGATACAATAATTAAAACATGACCTAATAATGACCATGAAATATAGCAAACACTTAAAAGAACTGAAGGAGAGATGGGCAGTTCTATAATAATAGGAAACGTCAGTACTCCATACCCAGTAATGGATAGAACAACCAGACAGAAGATCAGAAAATAGAGACTTAACACAATAAACCAACTAGATCAAACAAATACAAAAAAGAATTCTGTCCAACAGCATATACATTATTTTCAGGTGTACATTGGACATTTTTCATGATAGACCATATGTTAAGCCACAGACTAAATCTCAATAGATTTTATTTATTTTTATTAAATTTTTTTTTCTGTTTATTTATTTTTGAGACGGAGGGAGACTGAGCACAAGCGGGGGAGGGGCAGAGAGAGAGGGAGACACAGAATGAAACAGGCTCCAGGCTCTGAGCTGTCAGCACAGAGCCTGGAGCAGGGCTCCAACCCGCGAACTGTGAGATCATGGCCTGAGCCGAAGTCAGAGGCTTAATTGACTGAGCCACCCAGGTGCCCCTAAATCTCAATAGATTTTAAAAGATATTATACAAAATATCTTCTCTGACCACGATGACTGAAGTTTAGAAATCACTAACAAAGTAAAACTAAACTTTGCAAATTTGTGGAAATTAAGCACACTCTTAAGAAATGGTTCAAAGAAATCACAATGGTTCAAAGAAATGGTTCAAAGAAATCACAGATGATGGGGCACCTGGGTGGTTCAGTTGGTTAAGCGTCTGACTCTTGATCTCAGCTGCAGTTGTGCTTTCATGGGTTTGTGAGTTTGAGTTCCATATTGGGCTATGCACTGTCAGTGTGGAGCTTACTTGGGATTCTTTCTTCCTCTCTCTCTGTCCCTTCCCTGCTTGCACATACGTGCTCTCTCTCAGAATAAATAAACTTAAAAATTTAAATTAAAAATGCCATACAGATGAAAAATGAAACCACAATATGGCAAAACATGAAATACATAGAAGAGGTGTTAATGGGGAAGTTATAGCTATAACAGTTTATGTTTAAAAAAAAAAAACCTAACTTTACACAATAAGGAACTATAAAAAGAACAAACTAAACCTAAAACTGGCAAAAAGAAGAAAGAAATATTAGAGCAGAGATAGAGAATATAAAAAAAATAGAGAAAATGGGGCGCATGGGTGGCTCAGTCCTTTGGGCGTCCGACTTTGGCTCAGATCATGATCTCATGGTTTGTGAGTTCGAGCCCCGCATCAGGCTCTGTGCTGGCAGCTCAGAGCCTAGAGCCTGCTTCGGATTCTGTGTCTCCTTCTCTCTCTGCCCCTCCCCAACTTGTGCTCTATGTCTCTCAAAAAATAAACAAATGTAAAAAAACAATTTAAAAAACAGAAAATTAATGAAACCAAAAATTGATTTTTTGAGATGAGCAAAACTGACCAACTTTTAGCTTGATGGACTAAGATTTAAAAAGGGGGCTTATTACTAAAAACAGAAATGATAATGGAAACATTACTACTGATAATAAAGAAATAAAAAGATTTTAAAAGTATTATGAGCAATTGGATGCCAACAAATTGGATGACTTGGATGAAGTGGACAAATTCCTAGAAACACAGAACTTATCAACACTAAATCATGCAAAAATAGAAAATCTGAATAGACCTGTAACTAGTAAAGAATTAGTAATTAAAAATCTCCCAACACAGAAATCCCTGGACCTCATGGGTTCACTGGTGAATTCTACCAAACATTTGAGAAGAACTACCACTAATTTCTCATAAACTTTTCCCAAAACTTGAACATTTCCTAATTCCCTCTGTAAAACCAGCATTACTCTGATACCAACGCCAGGCCAAGACATTATAGGAAAACTACAGATCGCTATCACTCATGAATATTGATGCAAAAGTCCTCAAAAAATACTAGCATACTGAAGTGAGCAGCATGCTAAGAGGATTATACACCATGACCAATTAGAGTTTATTCCTAGTTTTCAAGGATTATTTAATGTATGAAAATCAGTGTAATCCATCACATGAGCAGAATGAAAAGAGGAGGGAAATGCAAGGCCATCTTAATTTATACACAAAAATCATTTGGCAACATTTAATACCTTATGATAAAAATACTTGACTGACTAGGAATAGAAGGGAAACTACCCAACATAATAAAAGCAATGTATGAAGCACCCACAGAAAATAGGATACTCAGGAAAGACTGAAATCTTTTCTCCCAGGGTCAGAACAAAGCAAGGATACCACTTTCACTACTTGTGTTAAACATAGTACTTGAAGTTCTAGTCAGAGCAATTAGGCAAGAAAAAGAAAAGGTCTCCAAGTTAGAAAGGAAGAAATAAAATTCTTTTTGCAGATGACAAGATCTTACACGTAGAAAAACCTAAAGATTACACACACACACACACACACACACACACACACACACACGCACACAGTTAGAACCAGTAAATGAATTCACAAAGTAGCAGTTTACGAAATGAACATGCAAAATCAGTTGCATTTCTATGTACTAACGATAACCTAAAAAAGAAATTATGAAAGCAATACAACTTACAGTAGAATCAAAAGAATAGAATAGTAAGGAATTAAATGAAAGACTTGTACACTGAAAACTACAGAACATTGCTGAATGAAATTGAGACCCGATTAAAAGACTTAATATTATTCAGATAGGAAAACTACCCACACTCATCTATAGATTCAATGCAATCCCTATCAAAAGTCAAATGGTTTTTGCAGAAATAGAAAAACCCACCCTAAAATACATATGGAATCTCAAGAGATTCTATAACCACCTTGAAGAAAAAGTGAAGGCTCCTGGGTGGCTCAGTAGGTTAAACATCCTACTCTATGGCTCCAGTCATGATCTCACAGTTGTGAAATCAAGCCCCATGTCAGGGCTCTGCAGTGGGCATGGAGCCTCCTTAAGGTTCTCTCTCTCCCTCCCCTGCTTGCAGGCATGTGCGTGAGCATTCTCTCTAAAAAAAAAAAAAAAAAAAAAAATTAGGGGACTCAAACTTTCCAATTGCAAACTATGGTAAACAAAACAGGGTGATGCTGCCATTAAAAAAAAATCTGTAAACTAATGGAAAAGAATAGAGCTCAGAAATAATCCTTACAAATAGAGTTCATACATGGCCAAATAATTTTTGAAAAGGATGAAAGGATGCCATGGTCATTGAATGGGAAAAGGACAGTCTTTTCAACAAATGGTACTGGTAAACGTGGATTCAAAAGAATGAAATTGGATTCTAATTGAACACCCTTTACAAAAATTAACTCAAAATAGATCAAAGACTTAGATGTATGTCCTAAAACTATAAAACCCAGAAGAAAAAATAGGGCAAAAATTTCATTGCTTTGGATTTGCTCATGATTTCTTGAATGTGACACTAAAGGCACGAGTAACAAAAGAAAAATAGATAAATTTTATTTCATGAACATTAAAAACTGCATCAAAAGACAATATCTGTAGAAAAAAGACAACCTAGGAATGATAGAAATATTTGCAAATCCTATATCTGATAAGGGATTAATATCCAAAATATATAGAGAACCAAATCTCAAGTAAAATAGCCGTATTAAAAAATTGGCAAAGAACTTGAACAGCCATTTCTCCAAAGATACACAAATTGCCAATTATCACGTGAAAACTTCTCAGTATCGCTGGGGGATCATTAGGGAAGTGCAAATCAAGAGTATAATGAGATGCCATGTCACACTCGTTAAAATGGCTACCATCAGAAGGAAAAATAACAAGTGTTGGTGACAACATGGAGAACTGAAACCTTTTTGCACTATTGGTAGGAATGTAAAATGGTACAGTTGCTAAAGAAAATAGTATGGTGGTTCCTCAAAAAATTAGAATTGCTATATGATCTGAAATTCTTCTGGATATATACCCAAAATAATTGATAGTAAGCTCTCAAAGAGATATTTGTACACTTAGATTCATAGCAGCATTATGCACAATAGCTAAAATGTAGAAGCAGTCCAAGTGTCCATTTCTGAATAGATGAGTAAAATGTGGTATATGCATAAAATGGTATATTATTCAGCCTTATAAAGGAAGGAAATTCTAACGTGTGCTAAAGCATGTACAGATATGCTAAGCAAAATAAGTTACAAAAACAAATACCATATGATTCTGTGTATATAAGATATTTTGAGTGGTCAAAACTATAGAGACAAAGTAAAATGATTTCCAGGGGCTTGGGGGGAAGAAGAGCATGGAAGTTAAAATTTAATGAGTATAGAATTCGTTTTGCAAGATGAAAAAGTTACGAAGATGGGTGGTGGTGATAGTTGTACACACATATAGTTAAAATTACTAAATGAGTGTCCAACTCTTGATTTTGAGTCAAACTATGATCCCAGGGTCATGGGATTGAACCCCACATTGGGCTCTGTGCTGAGCATGGATGGATTCTGCTTAAGAGTCTCTGCTTCTCTCTCCCACTTGTGCTCTCTGAAACAAAAAAAAAAAAAAAAGAAAAAGAAAATGATTGAACTGTACATTTAAAATGGTTACGTTAATTTTATCTTAGAGTATTTTGCCACAATAAAAAATTCAAAAAATACACAGGGTCCCTGGTGCTCAGTTGGTTAAGCTCAGACTTTGGCTCAGGTCATGATCTTTGCAGTCCATTGAGTTTGAACCCACATTGGGCTCTGCTGACAGCTCAGAGGCTGCTTCAGATTCTGTGTCTCCCTCTCTTTGTCCCTCCCCTGCTCATGCTCTGTCTGTCTGTCTCTCTCTCACATACACAAATAAACATTAAGAAAAAACCTTGAAAAGTTTTGAAAAATACAAATGTTAGTCTTTGAATTAATGGTTAGTAACCAGCTTTTTTCACTTAAACCTAATAAATACTTCAGTGTATCATCTTTTTTCTGTAAACAGTGCTTTTCCTACTCTTAAGACACAGTTGGTAAAAAAAAATCTATAAAAATGATTCAGAGATGAAAAGAATGAAAAAGATCTTAAATTGAAAATTATATAAAGATATATAAAATTCACAGAAGACATAGTATTTGGAAATGTTTTATCAAAATGACTACTTTGTGAAAAACTAACTGGCTCGAAATCTCTCTATGGAGGAAAAAAATGTTCAATTTGATTTTGAGTTAAGTTTTATGCTTTAGCCCTTACCAAGCAAATAATTCTAAAAGGTGTACTTGGGAACAAATGTCTAATAGGCATTTTTGTCTTTAGGCAAAAATGACTAATTTTGTCTTCCAATTTTGATTAAGACAAGCCTACCTGTTAAAAAGAAAACTCTTCCCTACCTAAGAACTAAAAAAAAAATCATTGATTTTATAGATTAGAAACTCATTCTAAACTATTCTGTATAAAGATGTTATTTTGATCCAGAAAGCCCTACTTCTCTATGCCATTAAGAATGGGTAAAAAGAAGCTTAAAGGCTGGCTTGCAAAATACCTCATTGCTAGTACTTGCCATTACTTCACATGATTCACAAATTGATTTTCTGGCTTTATATCTATGAGAGACAGTGGGCCTTTTTAACACTATAATTTTTCATAAGCTGATGGTACAGGGATGATGAATGAGCCCTCATCCCACAGTCTTCTCCAAGTGAACTCGTTAAAAGAAAGTTGTTGTTTTCAAGTTATCTTTATTTTAATTTTATTTTACTTTCCATTGCTTTGCAGAGCTTTTTGGAAATTACATTCTTTCCTTATCAGTTATTAAGCCCTACAGATTCCTTTTGTTCCTTTCAAGAATAGAGGTTATTTTTAGTACACTGAGTTGGAAAGTGAGACATATGGGTACCTTGTGCTAGCCCACATCTAATGATAAGATAGGCAGGTAATTTTAACTTCAGGTTGTGGCTACAGATTATTGATTAGGAAAGAGGTTCTAAATATGTATGAGAAGAGGCAGAAATTATATCCTCAAAAAGAAGGCCAGCATAGAGGAGATAAAAAGTAGTGATACCTCAGCTTCCTTCTCTCCATCCCCAGGGTACAGCATCATTTAAGCACTTACACTGGTGTGAAAGGCAAGTTTTCAGAGGATTGCAGTTCAACCAGGTAGGCCTTTAGTGTTTGTCCTGTCTACAGCTTCCTCCATTTATTGGAGGTGATTCCATCTAAAGTCCTCAGATATCCATAGCTCCTAAACTCTTTCCTTTCTCTCTAATGGTATCTACTTTCAGGAAACATAGGTTCATTGCTCCTTTCTTTACAGGTACTTGTCTTTTGACAGGAGATGAATTCAGTTAAGAATATAGGGACATAGGGGTAGGATTATACACATTTGTTAGTGTCTTTTACAAATATTGACACAGGACATATGTAAGGATACATGAGAAAAGTGAATAAGCATAGCAAATCCTCCCTTATCTGTCTGTCCATCCAATCATCCATTATCCATTCATTTCAATTTAAATATGCTGTTTATCTTCTTTCCCACTTTCCCCTTTCGTCCTGTATATACGTATCTCATCTATTCATTTTTATAAAGTAGAGCTTACTATATACAGTAAAAAATTTTAGTGGAAGATTCTGAGTTGTGACACAGTTATGTAACTATCACCACAATCAAGATAGAAAACAGTGTTGTCACAAAAACTTTTCCTTCTACTCTGTTCTACTTAATCACTGCCCCCAACCCTAGCCACTGACAATGACTGATAGGTTTTCTCTTCCCTTAATTTGGTCTTTTCCACAGTGCCATGTAAGTGAAAACATAGCCTTTGGGGTCTGACTGCTTTTATTATCACAGTGTGTTTCAGGTTTATCCATTTTGAAATGGGTTAATAAATCACTGATTAATAAATCGCTGACTAATGTTGATGTTCTACTGTTTTTTAAGAGTTTTTACTTAAATTCTGGTTAGTTAACACATAGTGTAATAGTGGTTTCAGGAGTAGAATTTAATGATTTATTGCTTATACATAACACCCAGTGCTCATCACAAGTGCCTTCCTTAATATTCGTCACCCATTTAGTCCATTCACTACCCACCTCCCGTCCTGCAACCCTCAGTTTATTCTCCATAGGTGTGTGTGTGTGTGTGTGTGTGTGTGTACACACACACACACACACACACACACACACACACACACACACCACAGCTTCTTTATCCATTCATCAGTTGATGGACATTTGGGCTCTTTCCATATTTAGGCTACTGTTGATAATACTGCTCTAAACATTGGGGGTGCATCTGTCCCTTCAAATCTGTATTTTTGTATCCTCTGGATAAATACCTAGTAGTGCAATTGCTGGGTGGTGGGGTAGTTCTGTTTTTAACTTTTTGAGGAAACTTCATATTGTTTGCCAGAGGGGCTGCACCAGTTTGCATTCCCTCCACCAGTGGAAGAGGTTTCCCCTTTCTCCATATTCTCGTCAATATCTGTTGTTTCTTGTGTTTTAATGTTAGCCATTCTGACAGGTGAGAGGTGGTATGCCATTGTGGTTTTGATTTGTGTTTACCTTAGGATGAGTGATGTTGAGCAACTTTTTATGTGTTGGTTGGCCATCTGGATGTCTTCTTTGGAAAAATGTCTATTCATGTCTGCTGCATATTTCTGAGCTGGATTATTTGTGTTTTGGGTTGAGTTTGATACATTCTTTAAAGATTTTGGATACTAACCCTGAAGGATATTTGGGCTCTTTCTAGTTTCTGGTGATCATATATGGGCAATGTCCCTGTAGACATTCACAAACAAGTTTTTGTGTTAATGTAAATTTTCATGTTTCTTGGGTAAAAACTTAGGAGTAGGATTTTCACTCACTTTAAATAATAAATTAATGTGGTTTTACATATTCTCTTTGGTGAATGTATTTCAAGTGTTTTTAGACAAAAACCCCATCAGATCTGAATGTACTGATAAAATTGAAGTTCTGGACTTAGAAACATGAAACTCCAGGATAAAATCCACTTGTTTAAGGGATAATTTTTTCATATATGCTTTCCTATTTTATTTGTGAATACATCTTTCATTTTTTTTTAAGTTTATTTTGAGAGAGGGAAAGAGAGTGCATGTGACTGGGGAGAGAGAGGGAGGCAGAGGGAAGGCAGAGAGAGAGAGGCAGAGGGAGGCAGAGAGAGAGGGAGAGAGAGAATCCAAAGTAGTCTCTGCACTGTTAGCACAATTAGCTAACAACACAGAGCCTATGTTGGGACTCAATCTCCTGAACTGTGAAATCATGACCTGAGCCAAAATTGAGAGTCAGATGCTTAACTGAGCCACTCAGGAAACCCAATACATCTTTTAGAACAGCTTCATTGAGATATATAATTCACATATCATACAACTTACTTTTATTTTTTTAATTCACTCTCAAAATATACAGTTAGGTGAGTCATTTTGCAAATTCATGGAATTCTGCATCATTAAAACTATCTAATTTTACAACATTTTCATCACCCCAAAAGGAACCACACACTCACTGCCTGTCTGTTCTACTTCCCAATTCCCTTTCTTCCCACTAACCCACTTTTCCATCTCTAAGGATTTACCTATTCTGGACATTGCATAAAAATCAATTCATACAACATGTAGTGTTCTGTGACTGATCCTTACAGTGAGCATGTTTTCAAGTTTCATCCTTATTATAGTGTATTAGTAATTTATTACTTTTTATTACCAAATAATATGGATGTGTTACATTTTATCTGTATATTTGTCAATTGAGCATTTGTTTCCCCTCTACTTTTTTAACATTATAAATAATGCTGCTATGAATATTTGTGCATAAGTTTTTGTGCAGACACATGATTTAGTTTGCTTTGGGTATATACCTAGGAATGTAATTGCTGGATCATATGGTAACATTTTGAGAAAGTACCAAATATTTTCCAAAATGGCTGTACTGTTTTATATTTCCACCTACAAAGAATGAGGATTCTAGTTTTTCTGTATTCTCACCAACATTTTTTACTGTCATTTTATTATTTATTTATTTATTTATTTATTTATTTATTTATTTTTAATGGTTTATTTATTTTGAGAGAGCAAGAGTGCAAGCAGGGGAGGGGCAGAGAGAGGGAGAAAGAATCCCAAGCAGGCTCCATGCTGTCACAATGGAGCTGGACAGGAGGCTCAGTCTTAGGAACCATAATTTCATGACCTGAGTCAAGATTAAGAGTTAGACACTTAACTAACTTAGCCATCCAGGCCTGCCTGTCATCTTTATTTTAGATATCCTAGTATATGTGAGTGGTATGTCATTGTGGTTTTGATTTGTATTTCCTTTAGGACTACTGATTTTGAGTCTTTTCATGCAGTTACTAACTACTTGTATAACTTATATAGAGAAACATTTATTCAAATCCTTTGCTCCCTTTTTAAATTTGATTGTTTATTATAGCATTATAAAATTTCATTACACATTCAAAATACAAGTTCTCATCAGTGTATAATTTGAAAAAATTTTCTGCTTTTTTTTTTTCTAGTCTAAACTTTTTTATTCTTATGCTTGCTTTAGGTTTGGTCTGCCCTTTTCTAGTTTAACATGGAAGGTTAGGTAATTGAATTCTTTTCTAATATAGGCATTTACAGCTATAAATTTTACTCTAAGCTTTGACTTACCTGTCTACCATATGTTTTGGTATGTTGTGTTTTATTTTCACTTCATACAGAGCATTTTATAATTTACCTTCCTTGCATATTGTTTAACCCATGTTATTTACAGATGTTTGAAATTTCTATATATGAATTTCCCAACTCTTTCTGTATTTGATCTCTAACTTAATTTCATGGTGGTTGAACAAAACAATTTGTGTGATTTAAATCATTCTGAATGTATTCAGTTGTCTTTTATGGCCTAATAGATGGTTTATCCTAGGGGATGTTTCATATGGACATGGGAAGTTGGAATGTTGTCAGTTGGAATGTTACCTGTGTGTCTGTTTGAGCTAGTTAGTTTTAGTGCTGTTCAGCTCTTTCCTTGTTTTTCTTTCTAATTCTTCTATGTCTGCAAGTGGGCTATTGAACTCTTCAACTGTTTAGTTACCTATTTTTCTCTTTAATTTTTCTAGTTTTTGTTTCATGTTCTTTGGTGTTTTGTTACATGTATGCATGTTTATAATTGTTGTATCTTCCTAATGGATTGATCCTATTATAATTATAAAATATTCTTCTTTGTCCTTAATTTTTATCTTAAAGTCCATTTTGCCTGATATAGAATAACTATTATTTCTTGATTTGCATCATATATCTATATCCATCCTTCTATTTTCAACCTTTTTTTCTTTGAATATGGTTTGTCTCTTACATGCAATGAATATTTGGATCATGTTTTTATCCATTTTGCTAATCTATGATTTTGATTGGAGATTTTAAAAAAACTTTATTAAAAATAAAAAATTGTATTTAAAATCTATAAAGATTTGTTCAGATCTATCAGAAGGCAAAAATGAATACTCAGTGTTAATGAGGATGTGAAGCAATTGGAACTCTTTACATTGCTGGTGTGAATGTAAATCTTAAATAGTTTGACATTTTTGATAACACAGTTTAATAGTTAAGCATATACATACTGTGTAATTGAGCAGTTCCACTCTTGGTTATCTAGAGAATTGAAGACATATTTTCACATAAAACCTGTAGACAAATGTTTGTGGTACTGCTCATAATTGAACTGTTAACAACCCAAATGTCATTTAATTTATAAATGGATAAACTACAGGACATATATGCAATGGAATACTCTGCCAGTAATAAAAAGAAACAAATGATTGATAAATTCAACAACTTAGATGAATCTCGCACACATTCTGTTGAGTGAAAGGTTACATACTGTGTGGTTCTAGTTATAGGACAATCTTGAAAAGATAAACTATAGGGATTGAAGAATAAATCAGTGTTACCAGGGATAATGGGGGGGGGGAAGAGGGTGACTATACAGAACAGTAAAGAGTTTTTGGGTGTATACTTATTGCTATAAGCACACATGAAACAACATATGTCTAAAAATTCATTGAATTACGCACCCCCTTAGCCCCCCAAAAAAGTCTGTTCCTTTTTTATTTTTAAGAGGGCTCCACCCAACATGGGGCTTGAACTCATGACCCTGAGATTAAGACCTGAACTGATATCAGGAGTCAGACACTCAACTGACTGAGCCACCCAGGCACCCTGAAAAAAAAATTTGTTTTAATAATTATTATTTTTAATGTTTACTTATTTTTGAGAGAAAGAGAGCACAAGCAGGCGAGGGGCAGAGAGAGTGGGAGACCAGAATCCAAAGCAGGCTCTGGGCTCTGAGCTGTCAGCACACAGCCCCCTGTGGGGCTCAAACTCACAAATGACTACATCATGACCTGAGCTAAAGTCCGAAGCTTAATGGACTGAGCCACCCAGATGCCCCACTAAAAAAAAAAAAAAAAAAATCTATTCTTTTTTTTTTTTTTTTAATTTTTTTTTTCAACGTTTTTTATTTATTTTTGGGACAGAGAGAGACAGAGCATGAACAGGGGAGGGGAAGAGAGAGAGGGAGACACAGAATCGGAAACAGGCTCCAGGCTCTGAGCCATCAGCCCAGAGCCCGACGCGGGGCTCGAACTCACGGACTGCGAGATCGTGACCTGGCTGAAGTCGGACACTTAACCGACTGTGCCACCCAGGCGCCCCAAAATCTATTCTTAATGTACTAAAGAATGTAGGCTTTTTGTCTGCCTGTTTCGTCTTTGTTTTCTACATAGTTTTAACTTTTTTCCCATTTTTCTTCATTTTTTATTGCTTTCTTTTGTGTTAATATTTTATAATGTACCATTTAATTCCCTTGTTTCTTTAAAAAATATATTTACTTCATTTTTCCTAGTAGTTGCCCTGGGGATTAAAATTAACATTTTAAAACAATCTAATTTGAATTATATCAGCTTAATTTCTTAATTACACAGAAACTTTCCTCCAATATAGCTCTATTCTCTCTCTTTTCCTTTGGGCTATCATTGTCATACAAATGATATGTTTAAACATCTTAAGTCTTTCAACACAGATTTAAAATTAATGCTTCATGAAGTTGTGTTTCAAATCAGAGGAAGAAATGAGTTATCAACAAAATACATTGTCTTACATATTTATCTATGGAGTTATCTTTAGTTATGTTCTTTAGTCTTTATGTGGATTCTATTTATTGTCTAGGGTCCTTTTACCCTGAAGGACTCCCTTGATTATTTCTTATAGGACAGTTTTGCTAGCATCAGATTTTTCTTTTTTTAATTTAGGAATGTCTTTATTTCTCTTGTAATTTTTTAAGTACATTACTGATTTAAAAATCATGGCTGACATTCTTTTTCTCCTTTTGAATATGTCATCCCACTACTCTCTGGGCCTCTGTGGTTTCTGATGATAAGTTAGTTATTAATCTTATTGAGATTCTTTTAAATGTGATATGCTGTCTTTCTCTTGATACTTTTAAGATTCTCTCTTTGTTTTTATTTTTTGACACTTTGACTATGTGTGTCCAGATTTGGATGTCTTTGAGTTTGTCTTATCAAGAGGTCATTGAGCTTCTATTCATGTAGAATAATGTTTTACATCAATTGAGGAAGTTTTCAACCATTTCCTCAGATCTTCTTCTCTTTCTCCTCTTTCTCTCCTCTTTCTGGGATTCTCATGAGTATTTGGTACATTTGGTATCTTATTGATCAATAGGCTTTGTTTATTTTTCTTAATTCTTAGTGTACCTCTGATAGGATATTCTCAAATTTGCCGATGCCCTTTCTTACCAGCTCAGATTTACTGTTAACTTGCTGAATTTATTTCTCAACTATAGAATTCCTACTTGGTTGTTATTTACAATTTTTATCTCTTTTTTGATATTCACTATTTGGTGAAGTATTATCATATTTTGGATATTTTTTCTTTAGTTTTTGGAACATATTTATAATGTTTCCAAATCTTTGTCTAATTCTCATCTGGGATTCCTCAAGGGCAACTTATGTTGACTACTTTGTTTCTTACATATGGCATATACTATCACATTTCTTTGCATGTTTCATAAAAGTTTATTTAATACTGAGGATGTTAAATAATATGGCAACTCTGAAAATCAGATTTCCCTTCACTTGCCTTCACCCCACCTGCCAGGTTTTGTTATTGTTGTTCTTATTGCTTCTGTTAGTCTCCTAGGAACTTTACTGGGCTAATTTTAGCTGTAAAATATGTATTTGTGTGTGTGTTTGTGTCCTGTTTGGCCATTGAAATCTCTGCTTAGTAGTCAGCCAATTATTGGACAGAGATTTCTGCTTGAACCATCCTTTGCTAAGGGACTCTGTGCATATTGGTGCATGTCTTCAAAACTTAGAATTCTCTCTTAGCTTCACTTTCTGTCTGTACAAAGTCTCAAGGTCAACTAGAAGTGAGATTGGAGACTTCAGTTTTTTTTCTACGCATATTCACAGACTTGCACATGTGTGGTGTTCTAAATTTTTGGGACTAGGTCAGAGTTTGATAAAACTTCCTACGAACATCTCATTCTCCCAATTTTTCCTTCTCTTTCCAATGCCCCCCATTCCCCTTCCCTCCTCACTAGCTGTTATTTACTTCAACTTGTATTTCTGCTTTTAGGCAGCTGCATTGTAAACAATCACCACTGATATTTTTCCACAAACGTCCTTAGGATAGGAATTTTCCTCCTAAGCAAGCTTTGAGGAAGTACAAGTAATAAGAAACACTGTGAATGTTTTTTTTTTTTTTTTTTTCCAGGGGCTAACAGATAGTGACTATTTCTTGGGATGGAACTTTTTGGACCATTCCAAATTGTCCTTTTAAATGGCTGCTAGGCTGCTAGTTTTCTTAACTTCTGTGTTGTGAAGCTATTGGTGTTTTACTGTGGATTTGAGGAGAGTGGGATGGGGTAGGACAAGTTAAAATGCCACAAACTATGTTCATTCTTAGATTCAGCCATTTTTCTTAAATAAATGTTATTGGACTATTGCAAGCCTTTGTTTTATTACCAGAGATTTGATAAAGTCAATTTTTATGAATTTTTCTAGAGTTGTTTTTTCTTTTAAAGAATTCATTTTGAGGTCCTACTGTGCCATTCTGGAAATATATCTCCTCTTGAGAATGTATTTTTAAGAAGTTTTTTTTTTCCATCTAACTTCATGAGACTTGTAATGTTTATCTTAGTATTTAGTGTTCGGTATTGATACTGAGGTAATTCTGGTCTCATAAGATCCATTGGCAAGTACTCTTTTTCTATTTTCCATTCTTTGTGTATGGTGGGTGTTATTTTATCTCAAAGCCTTGTTTCAATGTGCTAGTATCTTGAGAATTTTTGTATCCATGTTCATCAGGGATATTGGTCTGCAAGTCTCCTTTTTAGTGGGGTCTTTGCCTGGTTTTGGAATCAAGGTAATGGTGGCCTCATAGAATGAGTTGGGAAGTTTCCTTCTATTTTCATTTTTTGGAATAGCATGAAAAGAATAGATACTAACTCTTCTTTATTTATTTATTTTTTCAACATTTACTTATTTTTGGGACAGAGAGAGACAGAGCATGAATGGGGGAGGGGCAGAGAGAGAGGGAGACACAGAATCGGAAACAGGCTCCAGGCTCTGAGCCATCAGCCGCCCAGAGCCTGACGCGGGGCTGGAACTCATGGACCGCGAGATCGTGACCTGGCTGAAGTCGGACGCCCAACCGACTGCGCCACCCAGGCGCCCCTCTAACTCTTCTTTAAAGGTTTGTGAGAACTCCCCTGGGAAGCCATCTGGCCCTAGACTTTTGTTTATTGGGAGATATTTGATTACTGATTTGATTTCTTTGTTGGGTCTGTTCAAATTTTCTGTTTCTTTCTGTTTCAGTTTTGGTAGTTTGTGTGTTTCTAGGAATTTGTCCATTTCTTCAAGATTGTCCAGTTTGTTGGCATATAATTTTTCATAATATTCTCTTAAAAATGTTGTATTTCTGTGGTATTGGTTGTGATCTCTCCGTTTTCATTTGTGATTTTATGTATTTGGGTCCTCTTTTCTTTTTGATAAGTCTGGCTAGGGGTTTATCAATTTTATTAATTCTTTCAAAGAACCATATCTTAGTTTCATTGCTCTGTTCTATATTTTTAGTTGTTTTTTTTTTCTATATCATTTATTTCTGTTTTAATCTTTATTATTTCCCTCCCTCAGCTGGCTTTAGGCTTATTTGCTGTTCCTTTTCTAGCTCCTTGAGGTGTAAGGTTAATTTGTATATTTGAGACTTGTGGGACTGTGTTGCAATATACTTCCCTCTTAGGGCTGCCTTTGCTGCATCCTGAAGGGTTTGGACAGTTGTGTTTTTATTTTCATTTGCTTCCATGTATCTATTTTTTATTTTTTAATTTTCTTGGTTAACCCATTCATTCTTTAGTAGGATGTTCTTTAATCTCCGTGTATTTGTGGTCTTTCCAAATTGTTTCTTGTGCTTGACTTCAAGTTTCATAGCATTGTGGTCTGAAAATATGCATGGTATGATCTCAATCTCTTTGTACTTTGTTGAGAGCTGATTTGTGACCCAGTATGTGATCTGTTCTGGAGAATATTCCATGTAAACTCTAAAAGAATGTGTATTTCACTGCTTTAGGATGAAAGGTTCTGAATATGTCTGTTAAGTCTGTCTGGTCCAGTGTCTCATTCAAAGACATTGTTTCCTTGTTGAATTTCTGCTTGAATGATCTGTCCACTGTTGTAAGTGGGGTGTTAAATGCCCTAATATTATTTTATTATTATCAGTGAGTTTCTTTATGTTAATAATTGATTTATATATTTGGGTGCTTTCAACCTGGGGGAATAAATATTTACAATTGTTATCTTTTTGATGAATAGACCCCTTTATTATGATATAGTGCCATGTTTCATCACTTGTTATAGTCTTTGTTTTAAAATCTAGTTTGTCTAATATAGTATGGCTACTCTAGCTTTCTTTTGGCATTCATTAGCATGATAGCTGGTTCTTCATCACTTCACTTTCAATCTGCAGATGTCATCAGGTCTAAAATGAGTCTCTTGTAGGCAGCATATAGTTGGGTCTTGTGTTTTTTTTAAATCCATTCTGATACCTATGTCTTTTGGTGTATTTAGTCCTTTTACAGTCAGAATGATTATTGAGAGATGTGAATTTAGTGCATTTGTGTTACTGTAAAGTTGGTGTTTCTGGTGGTAGTCTCTGTTCCTTTCTAGTTTTTGCTGCTTTTGGTATGTATTTCCCAACTCAGAGTCCTCTTTAATATTTCTTGCAGAGCTAGTTTAGTGGTCACAAATTTCTTTAGTCTTTGTTTTTCTGGGAAACTCTTTGTCTCTCCTTCTTATTCTGAATGACAGCTTTGTGTGATAAAGTATTCTTGGCTGCATATTTTTTCAATTCAGCACATTGAATATATCATGCCACTCCCTTCTGGCCTGCCAAGTTTCTGTGGATGGATCTGCTTTAAACATGATGTCTCTTCCCTTGTAGGTGAAGGACTTTTTTCCATTGCTGCTTTCAGGATCCTTTCCTTGTCTGTGTATTTTGTGAATTTGACTATGATATGTTTTGGTGATGGCTGTCTTTTGTTGAATTTATTGGGAGTTTTCTGTGCCTCTTGGGTTTGGATGTCTGTTTCCTTGCTTGGATTAGAGAAGTTTGCAGGTTTAATTTTCTCAAATAAATCTTCTCCTTTTTTTCTTTCTCTTGTTCTTCTGGGACTCCTATGATTATTATAGAATATTATTACACTTTAAGGAGTTACTGAATTCTTTAAGTGTACATTTGTGATCCAATACCTTTCTTTCCCTCTATTTTTCAGCTTCATTATTTTCCTTAATTTTATTTTGTATATCACTGATTTTTTCCTCTGCTTTGGCCATCCTCATTGTCATTGCATTAATTTGGTTTTGCGTCTCAGTTACAGAATTTTTTATTTTGGCCTGACTAGTTTTTAGTTCTTTTATCTCCACAGTAAAGGATTCCCTAATGTCTTCTAAGCTTTTCTCAAGCCCAGCTAGTATCCTTATGATTATAGTTTTAAATTCTGTTTCAGACATCTTACTTGTATCTGTATGGATTAAATCCTTGGCCATGATTTCTTCCTGTTCTTTTTTGGGGGGTGAATTCCTCCATTTTGTCTTTTTGTCTGGGTCTGTGTATTGGGGGGGGGGGGAAGAGGGAGGGATTGTTATGAGAGTCTGTTGTATTCCTGCTCCTGAGAGTAATAGCTAGATTAAGAAGAGGTTAAAAAAAAAAAAAAAAAAGGCTAGGTCTTAGGTATGTTTTGGTGTGCTTGTTAAAAGAAGATAGCTCCAAAAGCAAGAAAACAACAATAGAAAAGGGAAGTTTGACTCTAGGTGTGTTTTGGTCTGCTTGTTAAAAGAAGCTAGATCCATAAATAAAACAAAAAACTAGATTCTGTTTCCCCTAGAGCTAAAGCTTTGCAGCACTCTATGATCAGTAGACTTGGTGCATGTGAGGGTTTTGTGCTCATCTTTTGGGGGAGGGGCCTGCTGCTCTGATTCTCAGGCCAACTTGCCGTAGTGGAGATGTACCTACAGGGCACAAGGGGGTGGAGCTTCATGTAAGCACATCCAGCCTCCATCGGGTGGTACTGTTTTGTTCACTGAAGTCAGTTGGTGCTGATGGGCAGGGAGAAAATGGCATCTCCTAGCTTTCTCATCCAGGAGGGGGATGTTCCCACCTGCCACTCTTCAGGAAACCCTCACAGAAGAGCAATCACCTGTTGTGTCCCTGGCTTCCACTAGATCCCTGCCTTCACCCTGTCTGCATCTAAACTGTCTGCCTGCCAGACAGCACTGTACTTCTATGTTTTATCTCAGGAACACCACTGAGTTTTAAAACTCCAAATTTTAGAGAGTTGTGCATGATGCTGACCCAAGCTGATCCTCTGGGGGAGGGTCTTGCTGCACTTTAGCCATTTGCCTGTTTGTCCCAGAAAGGTGGTTACACAACCATGAAGTGGTTCAGTTTATGGTAAAGCAGAACACAAAGCTGGCACCAAGGTTTGCTGCCCTCAGCTGGTGTCTTTTGTTCCTATGCTAGGGAATAGGGCAGCATGTTGGCACCACTGGTTCCTTGTCGCCAGAGAAGTTGTGCCCCCACTCCTGAATGCACTTCAAGCAGGGGAACTTTGTCTCTCCTTGTGACCCAGGAGATCCTTAGACCATACTCACCACTTCTGGCTCTCTTCATTCCTTCCCCAGCAGAGCACCACCAAGCCTGCCAGGCACAGCCCTGGCAATGATGCAGATCTCCAAAGCTTTAGACTTTGTGCTCTGTTGCTTATAAAAACTTGTGGTAGTCTGCCTCTCTCCTTTTCCCCAGTCACTGGTTTGGGAGAAGTTTTTCTCATGCAATGCCTCACGTGCACTTTTACTCTCTCTCTCTCTCTCTCTCTCTCTCTCTCTCTCTCTCTCTCTCCCTCCCTCCCTCCCTCCCTCCCTCCCTCTCTCTCTCTCTCTCTCTCTCTCTCTCTCTCTCTCTCCCCCCCCCCGTCAGTGATCAGGGCCCCCTCCCCTCACAGCACCCATATTTCTTTTCTCCCCCAAATCCACTCTCTGTTGCTCCTACTTTCCACAAAGTGGCCATTTTATTCTACCTCAAGTTGTGCAGTTTTGGTTTTAGTTCTCAGATCGATTGCTTGGGTATTCAAAATGATTTGATATTTATGTAGCTGTGTTTGTAGGAGAGATGAAGCAAGCTTAGAGTCCCCCTTCAACTGTCCCCCTACTAGCTCTCTGAACATGAGCTATCTTCCCATTTACTTGTGTCATCTTCAGTTTCTTTCATCTGTATCTTGTGGTTTTCAGTCTGGAGATCTTTAATTTCCTTGATGAAATTTATTACCAAGTATTTTATGGGTTTTGATGCTATTGAAAATAAAATTGGTTTTTAAAAATCATTGTTGGCATATAAAATCACAAATTATTTCTGTTTGTGTGTGTGTGTGTGTGTGTGTGTGTGTGTGTGTGTGTGTGTGCTGTAACCTGACTGAATTCATTGATTAGCTCTAACATGTTTTGGTGTCTTTAAGATTTTCTATATATAAAATTATGTCATCTCCACAGATGATTTTACTTGCTTTGCAACTTATTTTTATTTTTTATTTCGGGGAGGGGGGAAAGGGGCAGAGGGAGAGAGAGAGAATATTAAACAGACTCCATGCTCAGCACAGGGCCCCACGTGGGGCTTGAGCATCATGACCTGAACCAAAAATCAAGAGTTGGATGTTCAACCAACTGAGCCACCCAGATACCCTTCCTTTCTTTCAATTTAGGTGCTTTTATTTTTCTTACCTAATTGCTCTGGCTGGAACTTTAGTAGTAAGTTGAAAAGAAGTGGTGACAGTGAGAACCCTTGTTTTGTTCCTGCTCTTAGAGGAAAAGCTTTCACCCTTGCACCTTTAAGTATGATGCTCTTTCTACATCTCCTTTGTTGAGAGTTTTTTTTTATCATTGAAAGGATGTTGTATTTTGGCCTAATGGTTTTTAACATGTAAAATGTAAGTGTTCTGTTGAGATCTAAGTAGTAATTTGGAAACTTAAAATCCTAGTATTCAGTAATTTGGTTTTTTAACATGGAACATCTTTATATTTTCAAATCCAAGTTTAATCTCTTAATTTTCCTTTATACTTCTTATTTGAATTCACTTATTATTAAACACCATTTTGTGGGGACTCTTAAGCCCATTTACTGTGTATTTTGATTAGAGATATTAATATGATTCATAAAATTCACAGGCAGCTGATTTCATCTTAATGATCATCAATATAATATTTCATAACAGGGAAAAATTGTTTTTGGTTTTTAAAATAAAAATGAGAAAGTAGAATTCTTTCTCTGTTATCTTTAATTATAATTTGATTGGACCATAAATGTGATTTTAATGGAAAATAATATTGATGAAACATTTGTATTTAATACCTTTTGTGTATTATTCTCACCCTAAGTAGAATAGAAAAAAGGGAAAAGAATCAAATTGGATTTTAAGTTCTTTATACTATTTGCCTCATGGGTATAATTATTTGGAAATCAAAAACAAATCTGAGTATTATCAGAAGAAAATGCCTATAGTTATTGACTTGTAGGAGATAGAGTCAAACTGTGTTTTGATCAAGTGAAGAAGCTGTGATTAAAGGTAAGAGAGAATATCCTTGCAGAGAGAGATGAGAGGCAGGGAGGAACAGTTGTTCAAAGACCACTTTTAATACAGCTTGACTTTTGTGTTAGAAATATGCTTGGGGCATCTGGGTGGCTCAGTTAAGTGTCTGAATTCAGCTCAGGTCATGATTTCATGGCTTGTGGGTTCTAACCCTGCATCAGGCTCTGTGCTGACAGCTCGGAGCTGGCACCTGCTTCTCATTTTCTCTCTCTCTCTCTCTCTCTCTCTCTCTCTCTCTCTCTCTCTCTCTGTACCTCACGTGCTCACACTCTGTCTCAAAAATAAACATTAAAAAAAATCTTTAAGAAATATGCTTAACTTCGGAGTATTCTTTTTTAAAAGTCTATTCATTAACTGTAGGAATTATATCTACATCATAACACTGGTGATGACATTGGTTGAGGAATCAAGAGCAAGAGCTCAGACTTGATGATGACAGGTAGAGCAGGACTCCTGGAGCCTGTGAATAGGTTGAGGTTCTGTAGAAATCTCCTTCTCTAGGGGATGTTTGCTCATCCCAAGGAAGGAGTCACTGACTTTGGAACTTACCTGGGCCATGTGGTACCACTAGCCCAAAGTGGTGAGCTTCCTGACCTCTCCTCAAAGGAGCTCCTAGCTTCAAGTCTCAAGTATTCCTACTTGGTGGCCTCTACCACTTTGTGGATGAGTAATGGGCACTATTGGGACCCAAGTGAGAGACAAAATACAAATGGGAACCATGAACCTAAAAAATAAGATAGCAAGAGTCCGGGATGTGCTAAGTTAGAGTAAATTAAAGGATTCATCAGGTGGTGGAGCTAGAATCACTACTTGTCTTTCTAGGAAAGTCTGTTAAGAACCTGCATTGAGCAAAGCAGTTTACTAGAAGCTGAAGATAAATATGAAGTAAGAAACACTTTTGACTCTGATGACAACTTTAATGAGAGACAAATGACAATAATATAAAACTTCAGTTGAGAGGCTGAGTTTTAGAGATTTTTGACATGTCAAAATATGCCTGGCAAACTGGTAAGGCAGGAAAGATAAAGGCCTATTTACTTGGGGCCATTGACCTTCAGAGGGAAAGAGCTGTTTCCATTATTAGAGTTCAGATACACCAGAGCAGGGCTGAGGTGATAGAGCTTGAATGGGCTGTTTTTAGAGCTCTGCAGAATAAATTCTGAAAGAACTCAGCCTATGGAAAGTAGAAATTAATGGGTAGTGGTTTGTATTAAAGGCTTAGTGGACAAGGGGAAGGAGTAATTCTGAGTATAGACAAGTATCAACTGGAATTATATATGCACCTAGGAAGCATCGTAGTCAAGAAATAAAGCAGATTCTTTTCCAAGTTGCTTTTCTTTAGGTTGTGGCTTCCATTCTGGTACAAGAGCATTATAACAGATATGAAGCATAAGTCGTTTCGTTTAATCCTTACTGTGAACTTGGAATGAAGTTATTAGTATCCTTATTTTAGAGAGGAGAAAATGGGAGCTTTGCAAATTTATATTAATTTTTAAGATTAAAATAGTAAGTACAGGACTCGGACTTGAATCTGAATCCCATGCTCTCGTGTGAAGTGATTCTGCCTGCCCTCAAGAAATGGAGTAAATATGCAAACAGAAAAAGATTTTTATTATGGATACTTAAAGTTTAAGCCTTAAAAACAACACTTTTTTGCTGCCTACTGTGTGTGTGTGTGTGTGCGTGTGTGGTGTAAGACAGTCCAATATTTCAGGAAAAAGCTGTGGTAAACCTGGGAAATAAGACATTGGCAGGTCTCAGGGCAAAGAGAGTAGTCTACTCAAATGAAAATTCAGGTTTGGGCCTGTATTGAGTGGTTTGGGGTCTAACTGGGAGAGAGACCTGTCCCACTCTCAGTGGATGAAACCATTCTTCACTCTTACTTTTTTTTTCCTACTCCCTTTAGTAAGTTAACATTCTGGTGTGAAACAACAAAAAAACCTATGTGTATGCTTTTTGCCTGTCAATCCCAACCAAAAGACAGATGCAGAGGATTTAGTTGAAAGCAAGACATTCATTCTCTGACATTTTAATCCTTTAATATAGCTAAGATAATATTAGAATTCCAAATTAAATTTAAAAATCATCTATGCTTCTGGTTTGAGAATCTGAGAATTTTTTTATTTTTCTGAATCAGATCTAATCTAATACATAGTCATCAAACAAAAGTTTTTATTGCTATGTGCTGGATCTATGGTATTGTATGGATAGCTAGTCTCTTTCAAGTGGGCCATGATAGTACATAATTTTCTTCCAAGGTCTGGAAATATATTCTTAATTAAAATGCCATATTGTTAGGGTGAGCTGCATGTAATTTGGCAACTTTCTTACACTTTAGGACTGCATTTGGAGGACATTTCCAAACAACTTCTCTAAATCTCTTTGGAGAACACTATAGTAATCATTTGAAAAATGTATTAGAGAAATTGTTATATTCAAATGTTTTGTATAATTGTTTTATAGGGTTACATTTCCCATTCTTTTTGTGCTTTCTTGCATACAATTGGGCATCCAGTTCAATAGACAATGTTTCTGTAATGTCCTCAATGAAAATTTAAATTCACAAAAGAAAATTTTCTAGTTATTTTTTTCTTTTATATATATTTTTATGTTGACAAAAGACAACAGGATTGGTATATTTTTTAAATGTAATTCTGGTTCTAATATACACTACTATTCAAAAGAATATGAAAAGAGTATGGTTATGATCTTAGAATGCTATTGTCTCCTTTGTCTGCAGGTCAGAATTAGCAATTTTGACTGCTAAGAGAGAAAAACAAGAATCTTCCAGTTATTGCTTATTCCTTTCTCCTCCTTACTCCATAGAAAACAGAGGTTTTTTTAAAGTCTATTTTTAAGATCAAAATTACTTTTATAAATAACAGTATTTGGGAAACTTACTGTCATTTCCAGATGTGAACTTTTTGTTTTAGTCCTTTACATAGTAATTCCTCCAGCTGCTTTATCAGTATGTCTTCCTTCTTTGATGTCTCTGAGATGAACTGTGCCATATCACACCAACATGAAAATCGTTTCTTGAAGAACCATGAAAGGTGTTTTCTACCTTATTTTTTACAGTGCATGCTTTAGTCTGTAATCATTTAAGTAAACAAACTTGCTGGGACAGGGCCTTGAAAATTATGAAATTACCTTTTTCTTAGGGGATTGTCAACAAAAGAAGTTCTGTGTAATAAAGAATTTACCCTTTATGTCCAAAAAAAAAGAAGTCTGGCCTTTGCCCTCGGCTTCTTGGAGGTAATCTCTAAGCCCTTGGGATGCCATGCCTGATGGGAGTGTCTTTGTTTCTCTTGGGGTCTTGGGTCACTGGATAGTCTTAGGGTAGAGGCTACCTGCATCGGAAAGACCAACAAATGTGACTTTAAAGTGGAGACTTTGGATCATAGGTATCATTGGACCTCCAGAAGGAGAGTATTCTGAGATTAGTGACATGGGTAGTCAGTCAATCATGTCTACATAATGGAGCCCTGAGAACAGCTCTGAACACTGAGGCTTGGTTAAGCTTCCCTGGTTGGCAGTATGCTGTGTTTATTGTCACATACTGATTCTGGGAAAGTAACATGTCTGTGACTCCATGGGGAAAGAACAATTGAAGCCTTGCATTTGGTACTTTTCCTGAACTCTGCCCTGTATTCTTCTTCCCACTATTGATTTTAATCTGTATCCTTTCCCTGTAATATACCATAAATATGAGAATGAAAAAATGTTAGCATAGTTAGAGTTTTTCTGGTCAATTTTAGAACCTAAAGGTGGTCTTAAGGACCCTGAAACTTGCAGTTGGTATCCGAAGTGAGGATAGTCTTGAGTGGGAATTGCTACCTCTAACCATACAGTTGGCTAGAACTTTTAGGATGTTGTTTTCCTAAATGGAAAAAAAAATATGATTTGGCAGTGGATTAAAGCATAAAAAGTATAATTAATGAATAAAAACTCAGGTGTCTTTCTGTATATGTTTATATGTATGTGGTTTTCTATATGTTGACTATACACTTACTCTCCATATGCTGACTATACACTTATTCTCCATATGTTGGCTTCAGAAACACAAAGTAGTGTAATGAACTTAAAACTGAAGAAGCTAAAACAAACAATATGGTGACTTTTACAGACTTTCAGGAATAGTAGGGTGCAGAATTGTGGGCTGCAATTGATGCCCTCATCCCTGGTAGTAGCCATTCTAGAATCTAGATTGTCAAGAGCTGACAGGGCAGTCATCACCTGCTCTCATGATTGTAGAGCTAGCCCATATTCATACCATGTGCAAAAGATTCTGTCATTAATCACAATTCTTAAGGAACCCTTCATTTCTAAGGAACTGCAGAATTGCATACAGATTCTTAAATGTTTTTATTGTCACTGAAGTTTTGATTCAACATTACAAAGAAACTACAGAGAAAATGAAAATTTTTGGACTGTAAGAGACCTCAGTTCGGTTTCCAGCTTTGTCTTTAATTAGCTGTGAAAACTTAGGCAAGCTGTTTGAACCTCTCTGGGTCTTAATTGCTGTTAAAAAAAAAAAGTTGAACTACATTGTCTCCTGGACCCCACATGGCTTTACAATGAGATGATATTTAAGTAGTTTTAAAAACTTCCAAATCTAGATCAGATTTCTGATTTTGAATAGCCAGAGGTACAAATCCTCATGTTCTGTCTGTGCCTGCTAAGCTAAGAATTGAAAGTAAACTACTTTTCTCCCTATAGAAAACAGATACAGTCTGGCCTCTCTCATGCAAGTTTAAGTTTTTGCATCTTGAATAAGTTTAGAAAACACTTTTACCCAAATGTTTTTTGCATGCCTAATTTTCTATCATTTAGAGAGTATATTTTAATTAACACAATAATTTACTTTACATAACAGATTATTTTAGCAAATTCCATAGCCTTAATTTTTAAGAGCTAAAATTTTAATTATTGATTAAAATCTCTGCTCTAATTGCATTGTTTTGTAATATTTCATTACAATTCTTTCTCTCCCTTGCATTTCCAAAGCATCAAGTCATTTTGTGATCTGTATCAGGCTGTTAATATATGCCATCATGGGGTGGGTAGAAGGTGGAAGAAAGTAGTTGGGGTCAAGGAAAGAGAGGAGTGGAAGAAACAAAAAAATACAGAAGCAAGTAACTTGAACTAAGTAAGAAGTACCACGATGGTATCATTCCATGTATATAAAACGTGTGTGTGTGTGTGTGTGTGTGTGTGTGTATGCACATAACTAGAAAAAACATGTTTTAAATGAATGTATATCTACTGACCTGGAACTAGCTACCTAAAATGAAACATTAAAAGAGGAATTACCAATCAAGGTGTACTGTGTGAGTCAATTCTGAAAACAAACACCTGTGTGGGTGTTTATATTTAGGTGTGTATTTGGATAAGCAAGGGAAAGGGAAAGTGCATGTGTGAGGCTTCTAATATGGATTGTGCAAGGCAAGTAGGCTTTGGGGGTGGATTAGGATGAGATGATAATCTTTCTTGCTCTGTCCAACTCTAAATTTTTTCATTTGACTTAATGTACACATTCCTTTTGTAATTTGAAAAAAAAACATCAAATTAGATGTAGAAATCTAAACTGGTAGTATTTAATTTTCTATTTAATATACACTGGACTGTAAATTGATGAATCTGCACTCCTGTGTGTATTTAGCTTAATACTCACTTTATAAAACATTTTTCATAAAATTCTGAAAATAATTTTCTTGCCTTTTTATTCATGTTCAAATTCTTAATTAAGTTTATTGAACTATTAAAACTATAATTCCGTGGAGTATTTCAAACATTATAAACAGGAGGCAAAACATAGGCAAACATTAATGTACTCCTACTCAATGTATTTAAAAATCTTTGGCAAGGTGCCTGGGTGACTCAGTTGGTTAAGTGTCTGACTTCGGCTCAAGTCATGATCTTACGGTCTGTGTGTTCAAGCCCTGCATCAGGCTCTGTGCTGACAGCTTGGAGCCTGGAGCCTGCTTCAGATTCTGTGTCCTCCTCCCCAACTTGTGCACATGCTCGCTCACTTGCGCTCTCTCTCTCTAAAAAATATTTAAAAAATCTTTGTTAACTGATATGTTTAATGCTTATTTCTATATAGTTAACCTTATTGACTAAATGAAAATTGGGTATGTAATCAACTACAATTTCTAGAACTTTTCTCATGAAATGCGTTAGATTAAGTCTTTGACCATTCTCCCCCTGAAGGCTAACTTGTTCTTCTAATTAAAATATAGCTCATATTTGTTGTAAATATTTAGATAATATAGATAAGCAAAAAAATAAATCCTTAATTACCCTTGCATCCACATGGTACCTTAATGCCTAATTTTCTGGACTTTTCATTTGTATATATACTTTTTACTAAAGTATATATATATATATGTGTACTATATATATGTCTAGTATATATACTAAGGTATATATATGTTGTCTACTACAATCTATGTCTTTACTATGTAAATATAGAATAATTTAACACAATTAACCAATTATCAACTATTGGAAATGTATGTTATTTCCAATTCATTCTGAACTTAAAGGTATTGCATCAAATAATGTTGAACCTAAATTTGTGAGATATCCATAATTATTTCCTTTGTATAAGGACTTATGCATCAAGGAGTATAAAATATAGGATACTGCTAATAGGTATTATAAATAGATACATTTAAATGTAAGAAGTCAAGCATTTTTGGATTTTCAGAGATGTGGAAGAATTTCATATACCACTGATAAAAGGGTAAACAGACCTAGTATTTTGGGATGATAATTTAATTATACCTATCAAGCAAGGAAAAGAACAGTAAATTATAAGTTCTTATTACTGTCAAATTTATAGCCCTTTTCTGTTGGCCTAAAGGAAAAATCAAATACATTTTTAAAATTTAGTTCTCCTGCCCTGTTGAAATTTTTTTGAATTCTGAATGTCCCCAGCATCAGAGCTACTACTCTTCACTTTGTACATTTAAATGAGTAAATCTTCTGAGTTTCTATTTACAATGAATAGATTATAAAATTTTGAACAAGATCTGCCAAATACAAAATTTGTGAATTGGTAGGGATTTTTTTTTTCTTTTTAACTTTTGGCCTCCTCCATCCATTTCTCCCAGCCGCACCTCTGACAATTTGTTCGATTAGCTTCTCGTTCCTGATTTCACGTATTAAGAGAGCATGTGGTACTTGTCTTTCTCTCTCTGACATCTTTTACTTAGCATAATGCCTTTGAGGTCTGTCATGTTGTGACAATTGGCAAGACTTCATTCTTTTTTATATTTAGATATGTGCATATACATCAGATTTTTTTTTTTTATCGATTCACCTATTCATATATTGTCTCCCTATCTTGACCATTGTAAATAATGCTGCAATGAACATAGGGGTGCATATATATTTTTTGAGTTAGTGTTTTCATTTTCTTGGGATAAATATTCAGAAGTAGAATTGCTGCATCATATTGGAATTCTGTTTTTAATTTTTTGAAGAACCTCCAAACTACTTTCCATAGTGGCTGCACCAATTTACATTCCCATCTACAGTACGTAATGGTTTCCTTTTTTCCACATTCTCACCAATATTTGTCATTTCTTGTCTTTTGAAAATAGCCAATCAGACAGGTGGGAGGTGATACCTTATGATGGCTTTGATTTACATTTCCCTGATGGTGAGTGATGTTGAACATCTTTTCATGTATTTGGTAGTTATCTGTATGTCTTCTTTGGAAAGATATCTATTCAGATTTTTGGCCCAGTTTTTAATCAGAATGGTTTTGGGGTTTTTTGTTTGTTTGCTGTAGAGTTGTAGGAGTTCTTTATATATTTTGGATATTAGTTTATCAGATGATATACATAATTTGCAAATATTTTCTTCCATTCAGTAGATTGTCGTTTCCTTTTGTTGATATTTTTTTCTGAGTAGAAGCTTTTTAGTTTGATATAATCCCACTTATTTATTTCTGGTTTTGTGGCTTTTGCTTTTGGTATCATATTAAAATATATATATCATCAACACCTATGTCAAGGAGATTACTGCCTGTTTTCTAAGAGTTTTGTTTCCAAGTTTTACATTCAAGTCTTTAATCCTGAGTTAATCTTTATGTGTGGTATAAGTTAGTGGTCAGGTTTCATTCTTTTTTTTTTTTTTAATGTTTATTTTTGAGAGAGAGACAGAGACAGAACATTAGGAGGGAGGGAGGGAGAGAGAGAGAGAGAGAGAGAGACAGACAGACAGACAGACAGAATCTGAAGCATGCTCCAGATTCTGAGCTGTCAGCACAGAGACCAATGTGGGGCTCAAGCTCAGGAACCATGAGATCATGACCTGAGCCAAAGTTGAGCATTTAATGAACTGAGCCACCCAGATGCTCCAGGTTTCATTCTTTTGCAAGGGGCTTTCCAGTTTCCCCTGAATCATTTATTGAAGAGACTGCCATTTCCTCCATTTTATATTCTTAGTTCCTTTGTCATAAATTAATTGACTATATATGTGTAGGTTTATTTCTGGGCTCTGTTCTCCATTGATCTGTGTTTTTATGTCAAAACCATGCCATTTTAATTACTATAACTTTGTATTATAGTTTGAAATCAGGGAGGCTGATGTCTCTAGCTTTGCTCTTCTTTCTCTCAGGATTGCCTTTGTTATTTGGGGTCTTTTGTGGTTGCATACAAATTTTAGAAGTACTTGTTCAATTTCTTTGAAAAATTGACATTGGAATTTTGAGATGGCTTGCATTGAATTTATAAATTGCTTTGGATAGTATTAACATTGTAATAATATTGATTCATCCAATCCATGAGCATGGGATATCTTTACATTTACTTGTGTCTTCTTAAATTCATTCATTAATATCTTGTAGTTCTCAATATATAGGTCTTTCATCTCCTTGGTTAAATTTATTACTAGGTATTTTATTCTTTTTGATGTAATTGTAAATGGGATTTTAAAAATTTCTTTCTGATAATTATAGGTATAGAAACATAACAGAGTTCTGCATATTGATTTTTGTCTCTTACAACTTTACTGAATTCATTTATTAGTTTTAAGTTTATTGATAGTACCTTTAAAATTTTGTGTGTATAATATTATGTAATCTGTAAATAGTGACAATTTTACTTCTTCCTTTACAGTTTGGGTGCCTTTTACTTATTTTCTATACTTAGTTTTTATACTTTCCTAGGGTTATGGCAATACTTTTCTTGTAACTGCTTTATGGTTTCAGAGTAGAAATATTTTAATATAGTTAATGTATTCAAATAATTTGATATCAAAAAGGAAAAAAAAACTGCTTCAGGCCCACCTAAGTTACAATATGTGAATTATCAACTGATAGATTCTTTGAATCCTGGGACCTGGTTGCTTCCTTGACAGTGAGTCAAATCTTCACCTCTCTTCATATCAGACTTCTTGTGTATATTTATAAGAATTCTTTATTTTTAGTTGAATTATTAAATATTTTAACTTAGTGTCTTTCTTCTAAAGTATGCATTGTATCTGTATTATTTGATTTTCCAGCATTATATATCCTATGGAATTACTATTGTAAATATTAGTCTACTTTCTTATCATTAGAAGATTAGAATGCATAATTAATTGTCATTACAAGTAGGTGGTCATCCACAGAATTAATGTCTTAGGTTAAGTTCTCAGAATCATTTTCTTATTCCCATTTAAAACATTAGTCTAATCATTTTAGAATATAATATTGAGCTCTTTCCACCTAGCTATAATGAGAGACCATTGATGATGGCCTATTGCTAGTTTTGCAGGATATTTTGCCTTACTCAGAGTTTGTGTTACTCTTACCTACTTATACACAGAAAACGGTATACAATCTGTGCCTTATAGAAAGACATAAAACTTGGCATGCCTGGGTGGCTCAGTCAATTGAATGATTGATTCTTGATTTAGGCTCAGGTCATGATCTCAGGGTCATGGGATCTAGCCCTGTTTTGAACTCTGTACTTAGCATGGAGCCTACATGGGATATTCATTCTCTCCCTCTCTCTCTCTCTCTCTCTCTCTCTCTCTCCCCCTCTCCCCCTCTCCCCCTCTCCCCCCCCTTTCTCTCCCTCTGACCCTCTCCCCTGCTCACACACTCTCTCTTTAAAATAAAAAATAAAGACCTACACTTATTAAAAGCAAAACGCCTATGTGTATTAACATTGATGTTATTAATCTACATTATTAACTAAATGCTACTACTGATGTGTGTTAGCATTAAATATGTTTATTAAAATGCTAAAATCTAAAACATATCCTTTAATATATATCAGTGTTTTGCATAGCTAAAACCCTTTGTAATCGTTCATTTCAGTGTAATAGTAAATGAATAGCGTTTCACAAGCTCAAAGTATTTTCATCACTTGTAATATTAATGGACATTGTGGTTGTAGTGGCTCAAATTGTCACAACTGGAGCAGTGTTAGCCCCATCAAGTTTTGTCTTTGTTTTGTTTTTATTTACTCCCACCCCATCATTTATAAAAGCATCCTTGCTTTCTGAAAATAATAAAATATTCTAGAATGGGGTGCCTGGGTGGCTCAGTTAGTTGAGCAGCTGACTTCATCTCAGGTCATGAACTCGTGGTTCTTGAGTTCAAGCCCCACATCAGGCTCTGTGGTGACAGCTCAGAGCCTAGACCCTGCTTCAGATTCTGTGTCTCCCTTTCTCTGCCTCTCCCCCATTCATGCTCTGTCTCTGTCTCTGAAAAAATGAATAAATGTCAAAAAAAATTTTTAACATTCTAGGACCATTTAGAGATCTTTCAACTCCAAGGCACAGCAGCATCTAGACTCTCAGGATCTCCCACACTTTTCAGTAGGAAGAGGCAAGAATTTGGAAACTTGGACTTCATCAGATTGTTGGTGATGGTCTAGTTCTGCTGCTGCTGTTAGTCAGTTTGAAAGATAAAGATACTCCTTTTTAATGCCATGTTTTCACACGAATCCAGTAAAAGGCCCACACATATGATAATGTAGTCAATGGTAGAAGGGGCAACATATATTGGAGAAAGGATGGTTGTTCAATATATGTGGCTGTGACAATTGGCTATCCACAAAATAACTAAAATCAAACCTCAATCTTAAGTCATGCATAAAGTACATACTAGATAAAGACCAAAATATGAAAAGTAGCAATTCAGATGCTTAGAAAAATATAGGCATTGTTTTTTCTTTCTATTTTAATACCCAGCTAAAGAGTGATACAATATGAGCAAATTCTAAAAGATGGATTAGTACATTAAATAAGATCTGTGTGACAAGAAACACTATAAACAAAGTGAAAAGAATTTGAAAAGACCAGATTGAGAGTATTTCAGTGCATATATCTGGGAGGATTATTGTCAAGAATACATACTTTTAAAACAACTATATACCATTAAGGGGAAAAAAACATTGATATAAAAATGGTGAAAAATGTAAACAAGCACTTCAAAAAGAAAAATCACATGTTGTCAATATTGACATAAAAAATGACTCAACCTTTTCAGAAATCACAAACACAAAACAACTAAAAACTAACACCATTCTGTTTGGTAAATCTAAAGAATTCCGATAATTCCAAATGTAAGCAGGAAAACGGGGAAATCAAATCTCTTGTGCAGCACTGATGGAGGAGGAAGATATAAGCATATAGCTTTGAAGAACAATTTGGTGTTCTGCAGTAGAACTGAATATATAAAAACTCAGAAATTCTGCTTCTCAATATATCAAGCAGAACAACATTTTTAAAAAAATTTTTTCATCATCTCTGCATAGACATATACAAGCTAATACAGAAGTTTTTTCAGGGAGAAGATATAATTTACCCCTCTTCCTTTCTAGGTTCTTGGCTGAGACATCCATACAGTAAAAGATTAACGGAAGAAAAACACATGGAAGTTTAATAATGTATTACCTTCTATATACATGGTAAATACCCAGGAAACCTGAGTAACTCTTTGAAATGGTCCAAGTTAACAGTTTAAAAAAACATCTCCAGCTAAAGACAAAAGATGTTGGAAGTAGGGGAGACTAGTTTGGGGAGGTTACTAGGAAAGGACAATAAACAAAGGCAATGTGGTTGCACAGATTTTAGTAGTTGACTTCTCCCTTGAGAAGAGTTTCTAGAGATTTGGAGTTACCCTGCTTGTTCCAGTACAGAGAAGGGGACATACTAACATGGAGGTTTCCCTTGTAAATGTTTCTTAAAAAAGTATGACTTCTACTCACTTTAAAAAGCTTTTCCTGGGTCTGCTGTGCCATAAAAATAATCAGCCTAAAATAATCCTTATCCCAAAGAGACACATTTTGGGGTGGCAAATTCTGTTCCCCTTCAGTTTCCAGAAACAATTGTTACACTTTAATTTGCAATGCACTGTTATTTCTTTTTTATTCTTTTTTAAATCACATCCTATCAGTTTCATATCCTATCCAGAACTGCACACACCCCATTGTCCCATGGGCCAGAATGACCTGACTCCTCCATGTTCAAGATGGTTAGGCCTGTACTAAGCCTGCACTCCCCAAATGACAGAGCTCTGCATCAGTTCCCATGTAAAGCCTCCTAAGGATCAAGTCTAACCAGAAATAAGGACTGGTTCAAGAATAGGCTATAGCACACACTTGGAATCACTGTCCCCCTTACTCCTTCAAGGATCTCTTATGAGGAGATGATTATATTTACCCTACACACATCCTTTTGGGAAGCTGGTGTGTCAGCACATGATTTGTTCTTCCTGAGACACTTCAGGGCCCATATGATCTCTTTCAGAGGGCTGTGTTTAGTGATTCCAAGGTGATTTGATGACTCCTTTCTGACTACTTTTAAAGAACAAAAATTCAACTGAGTAAATTTGAAGATTTAACTGACTTTATTAAGTGATTCATAAATCAGGCAGTATCCCTTGTAGCGAGTAGAGAAAAGCTCTGAGGAATTGAGGAAGGAGGGCAAGAACGTTATTAGCAAAGGGAGAAAGGGGATTGTTCCAGGCAAGGCCACCTTTCCTTAGGAGGAAGGGCAGGGGATCTTATTAGGTGGCTTACCTCATCTGTCTTTGAGGGGAATAGAGATGGCCCATGTGACAGATTACCTAGTTGGGGTTGATCAGAAAATTCCTGATTGACAGGTTAAGACTTATGTTTCTGGGGGAGGTTGAAACTACAGTTAGGTTGCATATTAAGCCTTAATTTGGTGACTTGGCCTGGCCCAGATGCACCATTTGAGGACTATGGTTTTCTTTTTAACAGTACAAAAGGAAAAAAAAATTGTATAACCTACACATGTAAATATACGTATATATATTTACGTGTGTGTGTGTGTATAAACAGATGAACAGAAAATCCTTACCTGCCTCTGTGTCTGCTCACCTTAGTGTTCCCCACTCAGACGCCTTAATCTCTGCTGAGGTTTTGTTTCCTCAATCCTTTCCACTGGGGTTTGCTTCTCAGACCGCTTGCTCTGTGTCCCCTCCAAGTCTCTACTCCACCTACAGAGGTTTCCTTCCATTATTCTGTATTTGACCACTATCTACAGAATGATTTCTAAGGCAGTGGTGAAGTGTTGCTTGTATAGTTGAACGTTGTATTATTCAGGTGACATTTCTTGATAAAGCAGTTTTATTTTTAAAACATAAAGGAAGTTCAAGAAGATATTTGACACACATTTATGCATTAAATAATTAATGATAGAAAATGTTCTTATAAATGTTTAAAGTTGTTCTTGATCCCAGAATTTAAATGGCATCTTTCTATATTTTATTTTTTTAATTTTTTTTTCAAACATCTTTCTATATTTTAAAAGGACTTAATCTGTCTTTGGCATAGCAGTCTCTTACAAACTTGTTACAAGACTATTTCTTTATCTTCAGAAACACTGTTTAGATACATTTTCCAAAAGAATTGGTGTTCTCTTCAGGGACTTTAAGTCACTAGGGATTCTATTTCCTTCTGTGTGTTCTTTTGAGAATTTTGATTCAGGTACACAATACCAACACATCTTTATAGTGTCTTTTTAATTGTCATTACTGAAATAACTTTTTAATTTAAAATTTTCTTGTTCTTTACGTAACAGGAAAGTAAGTAGAGAGTTAGCTACTGACACCTCCCTGTGGGAAAAAATCTACAACAAAACAAAAACACAGTGGATAAGAAAATTAATGACTATCACCTGACCCTGACAAGAAAATGTTTTCATTTTGTTTTTTTTTTTTTTTCTTTAAGTTGTAAACACAATGACTAGATGTGTCAAGCAGGTTGCAACGTTAATAACATTTGTAAGTGTGTGATGTGCAGCAAACATCTGATTATGGTTCACTTCATTTAAAGCGAGGCCTTTGCAGAGGGCATATTAATGTTTGGTGTCTGTTGCTTGGAATGCATTCTGTTTGTCACAACCTGAAGACTCAGAGGACCAAGAGAGAGCATTCTAATTAACCCTGGGTTCGTTGCAGCAGTGCAGAACTGTTTTGTGTTCTGTTTTTCTTTTTTTCCTTTTTGTAACTAATAATGCATGTAACTAGAATTTTGAAACCACAAACAGGGTTTCTCTGTGTGAAAGCTCTGCTAGTTTACCACCAAAGACTCTTATACTGCTATTCTAACTTGCTTTATACAATTTGTGTCATTGGTGTTTCTTGAATTACAGGTATCAGGACATTTTGAGGGCTAGGCTGTCACAGTTAAGGAATTCTATATGGCTTGTATGTCTCTAATGTGACATGGAGAAATATACATTTATAATTCACTAATTATTGGTTTAAGGACAGTGAGCAGCCTTCAAAAATATATTTTAAGGAAGATAATGTTCTCTTCAATAAGAATAAATATTAAACTGTGGAAGGAACTCAAGGTAGAGCAAGTGAATGACTTCTCTAAATAAAATTTACTTATTGCTTCTGAGTATTTTCCTGAGAAGTGGGTGAAAGGAAGTTAAATGAGTTAATGATGTAAAGGGTATAATGTGGTATCTGACACTTCAGATTGCTTCTCTACAGGCTTTTGTGTAGTTTGATGAAATGAGGAGTCTGGACGTATGTCAGAAAGAAGGAAATACTTCTCTATCCCAACTCCAGCTGCCATTTAATTTAGGCATATCAGACTCACTTAGCTTCTTCTAGTCAAACCAGCCAGCCCTGCTCTATAAACCACTCTGAAGAGTCTGATAAGCTTTCTCTTAGGTGAAACCTTAGGGGAAAACACACACACACACACACACACACACACACACACACACACACACTCACACTCACACTCTTCGTGATTCTTCTACAGAAAGCTACTCTGAATCTTTTGATGACTTCTCTTTTTTAAGTACCCTTTCCTTGTATGTTCCCATAATTCTTATAACTGTTTGGATTGAGTATGTCCAGTCATTTTATACTGGCTGTTTTTCTATAAAGCAAGTGAATGTTCCTTTCACAAAAATGTTTTATGATGAAGACCACTTAAATTTATCTTTTCTCCTTGGGGGTAAGGGGAAGTAAAGGAAACTATACCCAAAGCTACTTTGAATGGCCCACTTTATGTTTTTTTTTTTTTTTTTTTTTTTTTGCATTTTCCTGGAATATTTGAACAGTTCACATTCTGATTCAATTATCTTACTGAATATGCTATGAGGGAAAATTCTAGGACGTGTGTGATGGATGATTTGGTTATTTGCATATTATAAATGAGAAAGCGGAGCTGGTGTTTGTATTGGTTTAACTGTGTTAACTCTACCAAACTAAGGAATGCCCAGATAGCTGGTAAAACATTATTGCTGGATGTGTCTAGTCTCAGGAAGAGATTAACGTTTGAATTTGTAGACCTAGTCTACTCAGCGCTTGAATAAAACAAAACAGTGGAGGAAGTACAAGTTTACTCCATTGTGCTGAGATGCCCATTTTCTTCTCTCAAACATGGGTACTTACGCTTCTTGGGCCTTCTGACTCTGACCAGGACTTAGACCATTGGCCCCAAGTTCTTGGGCCTTTGGGCTTGAATTGACAGCAGTGGTATCCCTGGTTCTGAGGTTTTCAGACATGACTGCCTCTTCAGCTTGCAGATGGCAGATTGTGAGAATGCTTAGTTTCCATACTCCTGTGAACCAATCCCTGTAATAAAGTTCCTGTTAGCTATAACTATGTATTTATATCTACGTCTAATATTGGTTCTCTTTCTCTGGAGAATCCTTACTAAAACAATGTTAAATCCAAGATTGATTTTTAAAAAGAAGAAAATAGTAACACAAGACTCGTAGTTAAAAGCTTCATTATTTTTTACATTTATTTATTTGCTTATTTACTTAGTTTGTTTTTCTACAAAATTGCTTCCTGAATATGACCTAAGCCATGTAAACCCTGAGCCTAATATACTCATCTGTAAATGAAGGAGTTGTCCAAAATGAACCCCAGTGTCCTTTTCAACTCTGAAAATCTGGGTTTTATTCTATCTTTCTCAGTAAATTTTGATTTTTAGGAATACTAAGTATTTTCTGTCTCCCCTCATTGCTGTGTGTGTGTGTGTGTGTGTGTGTGTGTGTGTGTGTGTGTGTGTGTGTGTGAGACTGTGACTTTTATTCTTACAGAATCTAAAACTGACCCTATTACGGAAGTAAGAGAGTTGTAGTTGCACAGATCAAATGAATATTCTATGATTCATTTTTCTGTAGATCCAAACATTGGCTATAGTGAGTTTCTTTCTCAAACTTTTGATTAAATTGCCTCAACATCTCCACTGTCATACTTTCCTTACCTTGTCAAATCAGAACAGCTCCTGAGTCTGCATATTCTAGAAGGGCAGCTTAACTACCAGAAGTCCTAATGTTAAATGATTTGTGATAACAGGAAGCTTTTCCTTTTGGTCCCGCCTCTCTGAATTCTCTTTTTTTTTTTTGGGGGGGGGGGTTGGTGAGAGAGAGAGAAGTTGGAGAGGGGAGAGAGGAGAGAGAAAGAGAGAATCTTAAGCTCTAGACCAGTGCAGAGCTCCATGTGGGGCTGGATATCTCATGACTGAGCCAAAATCGGGATCATGACCTGAGCCAAAATCGGGAGTGGGATGCTTAACCGACTGAGCTACCCAGGTGCTCCCAAATTAATTTTTTAAAATACTTTTATATTGTTTTCATCTTTGGCTGAGATGCTAGCCCAGGTAAAGTTTCTGCTAGGCTAAAGATACATTTTTAGTTTTTTTGTTTTTTTTTTTAATTGACAAGATAGCTCGAATACAAAATAATTCTAGAAAAGGAGTACTTTTTTTCTGCCTTAACCTTGACAAACTTTGTGATTTTAAAAAATTATTTTTATTTATTATTTAGCACTTTCCTGGCTGATTTTTAGTTTTAACAAAGAGGAAAATCTTATTCTTAACAAACGTAAGTATGACAGTCATGAATTTCAATCCTTTCTGACTATTGCGATTTTCCATATATTTCTGAAAAATATTTAGGACACCATGAAAAGGTCAAAAACAGTTGTCATACTTATCTGTTTGCCAATATATATATATATTTTTAAAGTTTTTATTTAAATTCAAGTTAGTTCACATACAGTGTAATGTTAGTTTCAGGTGTACAACACAGTGATTCATCTGTTTGCCAGTATTTATTGATATCCTGTTGTGCCAGGTTTTCTAAGTGATGGAAATATGTCCACTTTCTTTTTTTTTTTTTTTTAATTTTTTTTTTCAACGTTTATTTATTTTTGGGACAGAGAGAGACAGAGCATGAACGGGGGAGGGGCAGAGAGAGGGAGACACAGGATCAGAAACAGGCTCCAGGCTCTGAGCCATCATCAGCACAGAGCCCGACGCGGGGCTCGAACTCCCGGACCGCGAGATCGTGACCTGGCTGAAGTCAGACGCTTAACCGACTGCGCCACCCAGGCGCCCCTCCACTTTCTTTTTCTTATCCATTAATAATGTGTGGTAAGGGCCTATTTAGAATATATTTTGATCCATTCTTATTTTCAAGTCTCTGTGTCAACTCTGAACTGTGTTTTTAATGATACATAAAGTATATCTAATGTCTAGAAATGGCTTCCTAGGAAATAAAAACATATTCTGTCACTTAAACAAAAATGCCAAGCTATCACTGTATTTTTGTGTCTATGTAGTTTGAAAAATCAACACTAAATAGCTCTATGTGAAAGGGGTCTATTGATATTCTGAAAACTAGGCTGCCTTGGGTTGTGCTTTTCTAATTGCTTCTCATTGATTATCCCATACTTGTCATGGTTGAAATTGTTAGATAAACACTTTCTATCAATACAAACAGAAGATTTTGATTTGTTTTCTTTTGGTTTAATGAGTCAAAACTGAGTATTTATGTTACATAGACCTAAAATGGAGATCTACATTCATTTAACAGTTTGTGCAGTGTAGATGATTTATATTATCGGATTATGAAGTGGAGGAAGGAAAGGTAATAGTGAAAGGAATTTTACTGATGTGTTCAGGACTGGAAAACCCAAATCTCTGTTGCCTAGGGTCTGTCTTCTCAGGAAGACAAAAGTCACTCCAATCATTGTATCACAAGATAATGGCTACACAGTTTCATGGTGATTGATTTAGAAATCTCCCTGTCTTCCTCTCTCTAGCTTCATTCAGTCAGCCCTGCAGGGTCCCTAAGAATGATCAGCAGCAGCTTAGAGGCTCTGGCTCTTTAGAACTCGTGGCATCAGCTCTGTGGGATCCTCCTTTGATATCCTGTAACTTTACCTCTTTGTCTTTTGTTTCCCCAGAACTTGGGATGGTGGCTGCTTCTTGATGTTATTTTATCTGGGTTAACTCAGTATTAACTTAAGAGGAAAACCTTCCGTATCAAGGAGGTTGGACAATCAAAAAGTCAACTGCTAAAAAGCTTTTTAAGCTCTCTATCTGGAGCGGCTGTACTTTGTTTGGGACTCTGTGCAGCTGATTATGAAAGCTACAAGGACAAAAATGCTTCAAAATGGAAGAGTGGTGTCCTTATGTATCTCATGGCCTTACCACTAAATTCCTACTATCTAAATAACATTTGACTTTGTTTTGTAAGAACCAAATGTATTTGCTGTTTATTTTTTATAATATTACATGAATATCTCTTGGCATAAATGAACTCTTTAAAGCCTTTAAATTAATCCCAGTTTTATATCTTGCAGAAATTCCTAGAGCTGTGGAATGACAAAGATGCAATTATCTACATCCTAAGATGTTATCATCCAACAAAGAGGATTATTTTTTACTTTTGGCATGAAGTTGGGGTAGAGGGTGATCACCTAATTCAATCAGCAATTCTACTGATTTGAACTGAGTTTTAATCTTTCTAAGGACAAATCTACAGGTTAATTTCTAATTTATCCTTACTCTTAATTGTTAAAGCTCAAACTGCAAGCTTTCAGTATTTATTAGTGACCCATCTCTGTAGTGTCTGTGAATGACAAATTTGGTCTTCTTTGCCTGTATTAATAATAACAAGAGGTCTATTAACCTTCTCAGCTTTTTAACCACCCTTCTTATTCAAGCTCTTTTACTTGGCTTCTCAGCCTCTTAGTCACCAGCTGCAAATAGGTGAAAAGATATCTCAAATAATGTACTCACTTCTATATTTTCCTTTTCTTGATTTTGGGCCCTTAGGTCCTTGATGTCAGGTTGGCTCTCTGAGGTCATTGAATCAATTTTGTTTATTTAGTTGAAGATTTTATCCACTTTTTTTTAGTTTCCTGTTTCAGCAGGACAATTGGTCTGTTAGCTTATTTCACCATTACTATAAACAGAAATCCCATTTATTGATTTAAGCAAAAGAGCAATCATAAATCCATCAAGGTACCTGGCCAAACTGCTATTTGATCCCTAAAAAGAACAAAGTGACGAGAACAAAGATCATGGAGAGTCAGAAAAAACAGACTTGAATAAAACTTTCACTTAATTTTAACTCACATTTTTCACTTTTAACAGGGTAATAAGGATCTCTACAAATCAAAAGAAGAGTATGGGAAAACAATTTGTTCATTGTTGCATGTCCTGTAAATAACAGTTGTATATAATTATTACCATGTTTTTCCAAAAAGTAATTCCTTGTGATATAGACTACTTGTGAGAAGAGTTTGGGGATTGAGAGAAGTAGAGAAAAGAGTTATATGATTATAAAATGAAAAAACTTGAATAGATGCTCTACATCTTGCTAAAAAATATTTCTAATATCAAATCAAAAGAATAAGCTATGTCCTGGACAAATCAGTACCTTTTAGGTTTGGGTCAATTAATGTAAATTTAATTAGACCTTCTCATATATGATCCAAATTAAGTAACTCAAAGTTTACAATGAAAGCTTATACCTTTTTACGGATAGTTTTTGAGTATTAAAATGGTATCCATTGGCCAAGCTATATTCTAAACCCTTCTTTTATTCTTAATTTGGTACAACCACCCTGTAATACAGTTACTATGTTTATTTCCATTTTATATATGAGAAAATCAAGGTATGTAAGTTAAGCAAGTTGTCTAATATTTGTAAGTAGTACAGTCAAGATTTGAATCCTCAGTCAAGAGTCTACATTCTTTTTTTTTTTTAATGTTTGTTTTTGAGACAGCATGTGCATGCGGAGGAGGGGCAGAGAGAGAGGGAGACAGAGAATCTGAAGCAGGCTAAGGAATGTGAGGGCAAAGCCTGATGTGGGGCTAGAATTCACAACTGTGACCTCGTGACCTGAGTTGAAGTCCATGTACTCAATCGAGTGAGCCACCCAGGTGCCCAAGAGTCTACATTCTTAACCATCATTCTATATTGCCCTTGTGTCAAATGACTTAGAAAAAAAATACAGAATAAAAGTGACATTTAAATAGAGATGGTAGAATTTACGCATTTAAATTATCAAGGAGAGACAGTTGCTATAATATATACAATTGGTGGGATTTTTGGTTTTCATTCAGTTGATGTTAAGATAAACTGATATGAATTGCTGATTAGTTTAAATAAGGGTTCATTAAAATATCTATAACATATTAACAAGAATAATCCTTTATTTAACAGAGAAAGGTACAAAACATTTTGTCTTTTAAAAATTATCCAACAAAGGGACACCTGGGTGGCTCGGTTGGTTGAGCGACTGACTTTAGCTCAGGTCATGATCTTGTGGTTTGTTAGTTTGAGCCCCGCATTGGGCTCTGTGCTGACAGCTCAGAGCCTGGAGCCTGCTTTGGATTCTGTGTCTCTCCCTCTCTCTGCCCCCTCCCCTGCTCATGCGCTCTCTCGCTCTCTCGCTCTCTCGCTCTCTCGCTCTCTCGCTCTCTCGCTCTCTCGCTCTCTCGCTCTCTCGCTCTCTCGCTCTCTCGCTCTCTCGCTCTCTCGCTCTCTCGCTCTCTCTTTCAATAATAAATAAATGTTAAATTTTTTTTAATTATCTAACAAGGAAAAGAAGGAAACTACATAAATAATTATTCTTCAAAGTGTAGTTTAAGATTATAAGGTTTAATTTAGAATTTATTCTGATGGTGTTACAAAAATTAGGAGATATTGCTAAATTTCTGTTGATTTGGCATGACACAAAAGATGAATTATTTTATATCCTAGAAAGACTGTCATAACTTGTGGATAAGATTGGATTCTGAATGCGGGTCCCATTATATATTAACCACTACACTAGTTTTCATAGATACTGTATAGATATGGTAGACCTCTTACATAAATTATTTATAATTATAAAGTTTTGTGAACTGAATTATGCTACAAATTAGTAGTAATTTAGCTTTTATGTACCTAAACATTTATTTATAGATTATGAATTATATGCCAGCATAAAAGTTGTCACTAGTAGTAGTTAATCAAGGTATTTGTTGATTTGCTTATGTTGTATAAAAGAAGCTGTCCTTTCTCCTCTCAAAAACCATCACAATCTGGTAATTTTTTTTTTTTTTTACCAAATATGGAATAGCTTCCTTAGCAACTATCATTAATCAGGTTATCGATCTCTGCTTTTTTGATTAAGGTTAATCTTTTATAATAGAAAACAAATTCCCTTAAACTCAAAATTCTTTCAACATTTAAATAGTACTTAATAGTATTTAAAGAATAAGTTATAGTGATAGGGATAACCATAAGGTCTTTTATATCCTTTAAAACCGTGAACTCTAAAGCCAGGAGATTTTTAAAAATACAGATTTCCAAGTTTCATACCATGGGCTTTTATCCACTAGGTATATGGCTAGGTATACCATAACCATACAGCTTTGGAACCACTCCTTTTTGAGGTACCATAGCATAATCAAGCTTTGGACTACATAAGACACCTAGGTTCAACCCAAGTTCTGCTGTGTCCTACCTGTGTAATGTTGGGCAACATATTGAACTTTTCTATGTCTGTTTGCCTCAATCTCCTTTAAAATGCAGATAAAAATAACTATCCTTATGGTACGCAGTAAAGACTATGAAGAGCAATGTATATTAAGCATCCAGCACAAACAATAAGTAATTGACTCAATAAAGAAAAGCCATTATTGCTCTGAGGTGATTTCCCCTCAATAAAGACTTCCCCTACAATAAGAATGACATTAATCCACTTCTTCTTCTAGAAATTTCACTTAAGGAATATCCATGAACATGCAACTTCAGGTAATCTGTAGGAAAAATAGTAGTGCATTTTTTGAAGGTGAAATAATGAAGCAACATCAAATGGTTCTAAACAAGGATACACAATGAATCAGGAAGACTGAGATTACACTCTGGAGTCAAATCCTTGCCTTTATCTTGATTCTACAAAGTACTATAATCTAAATCTGCCCTCCCCCCCCCCCTTTTTTTTTCATGTTTAAGGAATACATCTTTCTGGCACTGAAAAAAAGAGTCTGAGTAGAAATAGTGCAGTGTGGTCCTGATGTCCATTCTCTGGCACATCCTGATGAAGTATTGAAACACAGATGATTAGTTTACTGAATGCTTCTGTAGGAGACTGTATTCTGCACTGGTAGTTAGAAGTAGAGAACGGTGTGGAGGCAAATTTGTTGACACTAAGAATATAAGATGAATGGAAGAGTTATTAGTCACCATACTACCAACTGTCCTGACATTTAATGCTATGGATAGTCTCAAGTACAGTGACAATATCTGTCTAAGGATGTGCTTAGGCTGTCTGTGGTATAAATCAGTGCATCTCACCATTGGAAAGATGTTTCGAATGTTTTCTTTCTTTGGTTTTCTTTTCAGATGACGCTAAACCAGTTGGACTTTATTTAAATGTAAATTAAGCTTGCAAATCTTAAACATCATTCTATCTAGATTTCATGTTACTATCTATAGCTTTGTTCATTTTTGGAGTTCAAATGTTATGGTTTTATTGAGATATTTGCAAAAGGTCATGGTCTGGGAATCCTGTATGATCTTAGATTGAATAAATCTATATTAGTAACATGTCAAAAATAATGGTTGTGAGTGATCTCTGAATGTCATTGAGATACCGTGTCTTCCTTCCTCCCTCTTGCTTTTACCTTTCCTACTAGTGTAGTCTGACAGGTAGATGTGTTGCTTGTAAGTACCATGGGGCTATTCCAAGGAATCCTCTCAAAAATGGTCAGTGGTTTTGAACAGCTATACTGGAATTCCAGCTGGCTTTAACTTATTCTGAGGCAGTAATAGTGAATCTAAATACCTAAAAGAGCTTGCTTATTTTCTTGGAAGGATTGTAGAATGGGTTTTTAGTTTTAAAGAAGATGTGGTTTTTATATACAATGGAATACTACTTGACAATGAGAAAGAATGAAATATAGCCATTTGTAGCAACATAGATAGAACTGGAGAGTATTATGCTAACTGATATATGTCAGGCAGAGAAAGACAGATACCATATGTTTCCACTCATATGTGGACCCTGAGACTTTAACAGAAGCCCATGGGGGAGGAGAAGGGGGGAAAAATTACAGAGAGGGAAGGAGGCAAACCATAAGAGACTCCTAAATACTGAGAACAAACTGAGGGTTGATGTGGGGTGGGGGAGAGGGGAAAGTGGGTAATGGGCATTGAGGAGGGCACCTGTTGAGATGAGCACTGGGTGTTGTATGGAAACCAATTTGACAATAATTATATTATATCTATGTATACATATATATGTGTATATATATATATATATTCTGATTAAAGTTCTGATTAAAAAATATTTTAATACTTTTAAAAAAGTAATAGTTTTAATTCATGCACTAGGATAATCAGAGTACCTGAACTAGACCATCTCAGCCCTTTTACTATTAAGGTGACTATATGGCATTTGTAGTTTGTTAGTACATTTATCTATTTCTTCTAGTGTTCCTCACCTGGTAAGTACTAGAAATATCTAATCTTTCAAAACAACCAGATAACTTTACCTTTTACTAATATTATCTATCCCAGCATTGTGTGGATTAGATGATGGCACTACCACACTGCCTCGTTCTTAACTGGCAAATGCGTAGAGAAAAAGCATTTCTAGCAGCACTGACAAAGTCTTTCCTTAGATACTGGACCTCTCAGTGACCCTTCAACTCCATGGCCAGAAGACCTGGAGAAAATTCCAAGTAGCTTGTCATTAAGCATAAATTGAATTCACCAGTGTGTCTTAGAAAAAAAAAATTCCTCTACTCTCCTAGGTTCTCTTTGGTGGTGGTGGTGGTGGGCACTGCAAATTACACTCACAAAACTAGTTAGCAAGGGAAAAGTAGATTTAATCACATCGACACACACATAAAGAAATGTGACTCAAAGGGCAGTTACAATATGGGGCTTATATGCCATCTAATAGGCGAAGGGAAGAGGACATAAAGCACTTAAGAGAATGGACGGGCGATAGGATAGTTTTGAGACCACATCTGTTTCAATATGGTGCCAGCTTCTCATCTCAGAGGATTAGAGGATTAGAGCTATTCTCCAAAGGAGTTTATGAGGAGTTCTGAGTTCTCTTAGGCAGGTAAGGGATTTCAGAAACTCAAAAGCCTTCCACTCAAAATAACTTTTATGCACAGTGGCATGTTCTGGACCCTTTCAAGTGTTATGGGTTGAATTATATCTCCCAAAAAGGTAGGTTTAAGTCTTCACCCTGCCATCTGCGAATGTGATGTTATCTGTGAATAGGGGTTTTGTGTATATGATAAAGTTAAGTTCTTTAGTGTGGGCCCTAATCCAGTATTCTTAGTTTTCTTTTAAGAAGAGAAAAACACCATATGAAGGTACAGACACACAGGGAAAACACCATGTGATAACAAAGGTGGATATTGGAGTAATAATAGTTACAAACCAAGGAATGCCAAGGATTGATAGCCATCACTAGAACATAAGACATAAGAGAGACTTTTCCCTACAGGTTTCAGAGGAAGAATGGCTCTGGTGTGTTGACTTGGGGCCTCTAGACTCAAGAATTGTGAATCCATCCATTTATGTTGTCTTAAGTCACCCAGTTTGCGATGCTTTGTTATGGCAGGTCTGGGAAACTAATACAACCAGGTATACAGAACCTAGAAGTGGTCTCTTTTTTACCACAGCATGTTTAATAATTTTAAAAGTTACATAAGCCCACCCTATAGCTTTGCATAATCTCTCTCTCTCTCTCTCTCTCTCTCTCTCTCTCTCTCTCTCTCTCTCTCTCACACACACACACACACACACACACACACACACACGCATGTTAAACTTCAAAAGCAGGTTTGATGAGTCTAATAGACCAAGGGAAAGACTGAAATTCTTAAGAAAAGTTCACGCAAAAGTTAGCCCAATTTGAGACGTTTTTATGAGCACAGTAAATCATTTACCTGATTCATAAATGTATGCTATAATGTATTCATAAACAAATGATAAATTGTTCAAAAGGGAGCAAGTCATAGATTATACATTCATCTCTGCATCTTATTATTACCACATATAAATCAATTCAAGATTCAAGTGTTTAGAAGCACCATAAACAGTGGCATACTAAAATACATGAGGGTATGACGAGTGATACGTTTTTCTGCAGGTGGTTATTAAATTCTTCCTATGTGAAAGACACACTTTATTTTTTAATTTAAATTCAAGTTAGTTAACATACAGTGTAGGCTTGGCTTCAGGAGAGTAGAATCCAGTGATTCAGCTCTTACATAGGATACCTAGTACTCATTCCAACAAGTGCATTCCTTAATGTCCATCACCCATTTAACCCACCTCCCCACCCACCTCCCCTCCAGCAACTCTCAGTTCTCTGTATTTAAGAGTCTTTTATGGTTTGCCTCGCTCTCTGTTTTTATCTTATTTTCCCTTCTCTTCTGCTATGTTCATCTATTGAGTTTCTCAAATTCCACTTGAGTGAAATCATATGATACCTGAAGGACACATTTCAGATAAATAAATGTGGAAAATGTGTGGTTTTCAAGAAGTATAAATGAACAGGACCGAAGATAGTAAGAAAAGAGCTTGCACATATGGGTGAAAAAGGAAAGGTGTATACAAGAAATAGAAATTGGCTCCAATTTAATAAACATAAGGCTTATGAACAGAAGAGTGAGAAATAAGGTTAGGGTAAATTGGAGAAGGATCATGGGAGACTCTGAATAGCTATTGATAATATCTAACATTAATTGAACATTTACCATTAACCCTATACTTGCTATGCATTACCAGTTATTTGATCATCAAAGTAGCACATCGTTGCTAATATTGCAACGATGTAGGTCAGGATATAGAGGCGCAAAAATGCTAGACAATTTGCCTAAGGGTAATACTCTGGACTCCAAAGGACTTGAATCTAGCCAATCTGTGCACAGAGGTCTTAATTATTGTACGTTATAGGCATTCTAAAAGGATGGCAAATTGAGAACTAAATAATCTGACATTTTTTGTATGCAATGATGTATAATAGCTAATTATAGATGAATATATAAAGAAAATGTGATAGGGACGTCTGGGTGGCTCAGTTGGTTAAGCATTAAACTTTGGCTCAGGTCATGATCTCACAGTTCGTGAGGTCAAGCCTCACATCGGGCTCTGTGCTGACAGCTTAGAGCCTGGAGCCTGCTTCGGATTCTGTGTCTCTCTCTTCTCTCTTCCACTCCCTCATGCTCTGTCTCTCTCAAGAATATTTAAAAATTTAAAAAGAAAATGATACATGTACACAATAGAATATTACTCAACTGTTACAAAGAACGAAGTCTTGCCATTTGTGACAACATGGAGCTAGAGGGCATTATGCTAAGTAAAATAAGTCAGGTAAATTCTGTATTGCACCTATATATGGAATCTAAAAACAAGTCATGGTGATGTAATGTACAGCATGGTCACTAAAGTTAAAAATACCACATTGTATATTTGAAACTTGCTAAGAGTAAACTTAAAGATTCTTATCACAAGAAAAGAAGACTGCTTTGTAACTTTGTGTGGTGATGGATATTAACCAGACTTAACTGTGGTGATCATTTTGGAATGTATACATACACATATATGCATAAGCCTATATATATATATACACATATATATACATATGCACACATATATACATATGCACACGTATATACATATGCACATGTATATTTACATACACATATATACGTATGCACATATATATACACACATATACATATGCACATATACACACACATATACACATGCACATATATACATATATATGTATGCACATATATACATACATACACATATATACATATGCACATGTATATATACACACACATGTACGTATGCACATATATATTATACATACATATACATACACATGTATATACATATGTACACATACTTATGCATATCAAATTTTTATGTTGTGTATCTGAAACTGTTATATTTAAATTATACCTAATGTAACATATTTTTATATTCTATCTTAATACAGAAAAGCACCATTGATAGAAAGAAAAGCTAATTATAACGGAGTACTTACTATGTGGTAAGTGCACCCTGATAATCACTTTGCATGCATCATTTAATTTAATCATCACATAGCCCTGTAAGTCAGGGCATTGAGGATTTTAGAGCTAAAATAGTGACATTTACCAAAAGATGAAAGTAATGCCTTGGGGAAAATATCTGGCATATTGTATACCGAATCAATGTGAAAAAGTAAGAGAAGTGAGAAAACCATTTATGACACTGTTTTAATGATACAGGCAAGAGAAATGAGGGTCTAAATTTTGGGTAATGAAAGTGGGAGAAGATAAACAAATATGAAACATTGTAGAAATAGCATAGATATTATATGGCAACTAATCATCGTAAGAGGGAAGAGATGGTGAAAATCATTGATGAAGCTTAGATTGAGAACCTGGGTAAAAGAACAGTGGTGCCAGTGAGACCATAGGGGACATAGAGGGAACTAGAAGAAAGGGTGAAGATGTTCTGTCATGCACACATTAATGAAGTCGATGGAGCTGTTCAGTGGGAATAGTTTAGGCATTGAGAAGCATTGGCAAAAGCTCAGAGAATCTTCAAGATTGGGAAGATAATCTTAGGAGTTATCTACATAGAAAGCAAAACTAAGATTGGAGTCAGAACTAACACAGGACAGAGATGGGGTGGAGAGAGAGAGGCTCTAAGGGATTGCTACCAGCTCCTTAAGTAGAGGAGTCTTCTCATTTAACTTCCTCTTCTTGTTCTTCTGCCTTTTTCCTCCCCATTAACACCCTCCTTCTGATCCTAGTATCAGTATATAGTATATACTAGTATCAGTATATAGTATATACTAGTATATACTAGTATATAGCTAGATGATCAAAGAATGAAAGGACAGTGGAGTGAAAGAATGAATGAATAAGGGAGAGCTGTAAAATACTTATACAATTATGTAAAAGTAAAGTCAGAAAAAGAGAAATTGAAAAATAGCGAGAAAGGAATTTAAAATATGATTTAGCCTATAAATTATTGTGCTATATAGATCTTAATTACAGGTGTAAGTTTCCTTCCACAAAGTTACACATAAATATTTCTTACAAATTTGATCTCATAAATCAAATGTATTAGAAGACTTTCTTAATAGTAGGAATATTGTCATTATCCCTAGAATAAATTGAAAATGCATCCCACGTTAATATTTTGAATACATTTACATCATATAATATCGTATAGTTTCACTTGTTCAGAAATTATTCCTCTTCCTAGGAGAAAGTTGCTTTTCTCTTGTAGCATATTTAATAACTCTCGGTATATAAAAAAAAATTCCTTCTGTGAACCCATGTCCCTATTTCTTGAGTTTCTTTCTTTTCTTTTCTTTTTTTTTTATATTTGTTTATTTTGAGAGAGAGAACGAACGAACAGGGGAGAGTCAGAGAGAGAATCCCAAACAGTCTCTGCCTGTCATCAGAGCCCAACAGGGGGCTTGAACTCCTGAACTGTGAGCTCATGACCTGAACCAAAATCAAGAGTCAGAAGGTTAACCAACTGAACCACCCCGGCACCCCTTGAGTTTTTTGATAAAAGAGAAAAGTTATCAAAGTAAAATTTAAGACCTAAAAGCTTATATTTTATAATATATATAATTTATTCTCATAGTCACATGTATATGAATATACCTTGTATATTTTATAGCTGTATATAATTTATGTATTTGTCATTTCTCATGTGTATCAATGCACATGTATACAAAAACCTTTATATATATTATGCCTCATATATGTATATAAATAACAACCTGTCATCTTCTACATAATATACACATCTCTTCTAACATATTTTATTTCTCTAATATATAATTTGCTCTACCATGTATCCATTTTGATGCTTTCTATGCGAGTTCCTTCAAACTAAAATCTCACACCTTTATGAAAGCTGAATCTCTCAGATTTTTCTGAGTATTGAGTACTGACTTGTGTTTCAGCATAATCATACTGTCGCCAAGGCCTTTTTCTATATTCAGTTTATAAACCACTGTAGGTAGTTCATCACATTCCATGTGCAATATTTTCTTTCTTCCCAAAATGTGATCCCACAAGTTACAGGTGCATCTGTACAATCTGACTGTTAGGATGTCTTTTATGGGAGGTAGGCAAAGTCTGCTAAGACAACACTCTTCTGTCTTCTTTTTCACTCTTAGAAATAAAGTGATTTTTCACTTTGTTTTAAATACACATTCCCTGCCAAAAGGATAATACAAGTGGAAGTTTTTAAGGGTGCTGTAGGTATTCTTAGAGTTGCAGAGTTCTTAGGGTGAGAAGAAAGAAAATAGATCTCTTCATGAAGTTACTTATTTTACTGAAGGGGAAACTGAGTCTCAGAAAGAGTAAATGACTTTCCAAATCTTCACAGTCATCCAAAGATGGCTAAATTCGGACTAAAATTGAATTTTATTATTTCTCATTTGCTTTGTTGCCTCAGTGACACACATATTGAACCCCATTTCCCAATTACACTTAACTTACATGAGTTTCATTTTACTGAAAGAAAAAAAATAGTCTAATAAGAAAACTTACCCTTTTTCCTTTGTATTTTGAGTTCACACTTACAAATGGTTCTAGATGGTGTATGAACATAAATCAGAGCATCAGATTTTCTTAGCTCCTCCCTCTTTCATCCAGTGTGCTTACTTTCCTGGCAGCTGAGTCTCGATGCCCTTTCTATCCTTCTCACATGCAGGATACTTAACCAAAGTCAAGATAATAGAGATGGTGGTAATTTTATAAATGCCTATCTGTTATAAAAGCAGCTCTGCAGGCGTTAGTCTGTATTTTACTTTGTAACTTTTGTATTTCTGTGGAAGTTACACTGTTCCTTCTTTTCAGCTTGTGTGATGCTCTTTTTCTCTTGGTAACACTGAATTCTTTATAATGGACTGTGTTAAGTTTGTACACAGACAAAAGTTACAATCTGTGAGCAAGCATCATTCTCATTCTGTAACTTGTTTTATTTTAAAATGTTAGTTGAAGAAATTCAAAGTGAACCATCATTTTTAAGCCAATATTGTGTTTTCGCTAAGATATTGAAGGATACAGAAGCAGTTCCTGCTTTGATGGAGCTCATGATCCAGTATAGCAGGTAAAAATTTAACTCAGTTTTAAAATAAGTAAACAATGCCATATAGCACAAAATGCAATGGGAGGTAGAGAAAGGCCAAATAATGATAAAAAATGAATAAAAATAAGATTGTTTAAACAATCGTTTTACCCAAGAGAAAATCCGTCTTGAAATGCCCAATACATAGCAGAGGTTTGCATTTTTCAGTCTGGGTTTCTCTTCTAAATCAAAGAACACAGGAAATGCTTGAGTGACTTCCCTCAGTTCTCCCAGAGGTGGTATGTGACTAGTACTATTCTAGACTCAGAGGAGAAATGGTAATTCATTGCTTATCATGGATGCCTTAGGACATTGGGGTTTAATTTTTTCATGGATTCTTAGGCAACTCAAGTATCTCTCTAGAAAGGCCAGAGTATTTAATCATGTTGGGATTGGTCTTTAAAGGGAGATGGCTCAGTTGTCCTAATTTTCTGTGTGAAGAGCAGCTCAAAGGGAGCCATGTGGATCAAAAAGGGAGAGTTTGGTGGAGATGAGAGTCTAAGTTTTCTTACATTTACAAACAATTCGGTCTGACAAAAAGAAAAGTATGAAAGTGGAATCCTAGATACTGGCAGTCTTGAGTATAAACCTAAAGAGTCTGTACATATATTAAGACAATGCAATCATCATGTTCTGTCACATCCTCTGCAGTAATTTGACTCAAGTTGAAATACGTTTCCAGAACACAAATTAGAATTGGCCCCACACAGTGTGATTTCTAGTGCCCATTTCAAGAACAGCAAGAATTTAGCATTTGTTGCGATCTGTTGAAGCCAAGGCCATTGAACAATTCATTACCCTGCCAACCAAGTTGCCCAGTAGCCTGTGTTTAGGTGAATTGAAAAGAACCATGTGATGACTGTTGACTTTTAGCAACAGATCTGTCTGCTCTAGGGGCTTTGACTCTGTACCTGGCAGAAGGTTAGAGCCAATTCTTTTTCTTGTAGTTCACTTGTGCTCTCTTCAGAGCTTCCCTGCCGGGCTTTTCTATGCATAGCTCCCATATCTTGAGTATGGACTGTCTTCTGGTAACCCCTGCATCCCTGGTTTCCTGACTGCTTTTCTCCACAGACTCTCTCTGTTGGAGTCCCATCCCTGTCTTCTTTAGCTGGAATAAGCTCACTTTCCCAAATTATCCACATCTCATCCATGGGAAGCATTCATGCATTCTTGGTTCTGATAAATTCTTAGAGTTCAGACTGAGCCCAATGCAATGTCTTTCCTTCAAAATGCAACCTTCTATATCTGGAAACACCAGAGGTCTCTCTATATAATCTCACTGAAGGCCCAACCAACTAAGCTGATAGTCAGCCAAATGTTTCTCTACTCCTCATCTAAGGAGGAGGCATGAGGGAGTGTTACAGCAATGCCTTCTAAAAGAGATCCTCTGCAGAATTGTCTCTTTATAATCTTCTATCTACTCCCAACCGAGACCTCTTTTTATAGTTAACATCTTTTTGCAGAGTTCGAGAGTAACAACACTGGTCTTAGACTTTTTAAAAAATTTCTTCCATGTTAAAAAAAAAGTTCCTCACTGCTTTTGAAAGCAGTTAGTACAAATTATTCTATGGTGAGTGTGCATCAGTGACAAAGGAAATTTGCCCAAACAGATTCAGTTTACCATGAACACACAATAAGGGTTATTATGCCAGACATGAGAATTGATTGAATCAGTTGTTGTTCATGTTTAACTTAATATCAAGTAAGTTGAAAATGTTAAGTAACTAATGTTAGTGACTAATGAAATGGGCTTAACTACATGAAGTAATGATTTTTTTAAATTTATTTGTTCCCCTTCATATAAATCACATCCCTATTTAAGTGGAATATGTCATTGTATAGAATTATTGGGACAGTAGTCCACATTTCCCATTAAAAAAAAAAATCACTGGTGGGAAATCTTCCTTCTCCCTCTTCAGTATAAAACCAACATGAAAACTTGTAACCTCTTTTAGAATGCTCCCATACGATACTTGCCATTTCAGGTAGTAATAGAGTCACAAGGATATTTAGAAACCGTTTAAGTCTAAGTATATACATGATAGAGTGACTAATGTTCTTGCAAAAGATTTACATACTTTTTTAGTTAAAAGCTAATTAAGTAAATTTATTTACATTCAGTGCTGTTGAATGTAACTTGCCTCCCTAGGAATAGCAGTGAGCAATGACCCAAACCTGACTGACCATATCACTCTGTTCTCCTGGGTGGGCATGAGGCCCACAGTGGACCAGTGAGTGGTCTCTCCCAGGATTTTTAAACTTAGAGGTGATGGTGAAGAGTTCCTTTCTCTCTGGCTATAAAGATGTCAGCTTTGGGGACTAGAGTTTCTGGTAGCCAGTCCTACCTCATTGATAAGATGGTCTTTACGAGAGGAATAGAGATGAGATGCCAGGTATTGAGCAGAAATGCCTATAGAGTTTATTCCTGGTTGTCTTGCATTTCATCTCTGTAATTACTTTGGTTCGGTTATATGCACCAATATATTTCCCTGTTAAGCCCGTTTGAAGTGGATTTCTATTGTTTGGCACCTAACTGGCCTGAATAAATTATGGTCCTTCAACTGAATTGCACCTGTCACCCTGTCACTGTGGTTAGCTTTTTTTTTTTCCTAATGTTTGTTTATTTTTGAAAGAGAGACAGAGTGTGAGTGGGGGAAGATCAGAGAGAGAGGGAGACACAGAATCGCAAGCAGGCTCCAGGCTCTGAGCTGGCAGCACAGAGCCTGACACGGGGCTCAAACCCACAAACTGCCAGATCGTGACCTTAGTCAAAGTCAGATGCTTAACCAACTGAGCCACCCAGACACCCCTGTGGTTAGCTTTTAAAGTCATATTGGCAAATTAGAAAATCTGGCATTTAAAAAGTGAATTATATTATAGAAAATGTGAGGTTTCTATAGGATAAATATGAACTGTAGAAATTTAAACACATGCTTGTGCACATGTACATATACGTCACTTATTCCAGACAAAATACCATTCTATCTGCTGGGAACACAGCTACAAGGGAGGATCTTGTAATTGTACATAGCAGAGGAATAGAGTGATTAAATTCCAGAATCACATCAGACCTGAGTCCTGGCATTAGGTGTTGTTAGCTAAGCTATTTAAAACACAGAAATTTGCTCTTTGTGTGTAATCTTGTGAGGAGTGGATCTCTGCATGCATGGTGCTCAGCAAAGAGCCCTTCTGAAAATATAGTGAACACTAATAAAAATTAGTGACATTGTTAGCATAAGACTGGAAGTTATTTCTCTTTAAGTCTGGTATTTTATGAAGTAACACTCCAGTATTGTAGGTAAGGGTTATTGTCATCTCTGCGTATCTTCCAAAAAGATACATTTCAGCTATCATTTTCTCCCTCCTCATGATTCATGGCTAAGAAATGAGTTTTAAAAAGTGAATAATAAGCAGAGGATAACCTCGATTAGCCGAAGTTAATGGGGACATAGAAAAACTTTGGTTAATTACAGGCCGTGGGAAACTGATAATAGTTTAAACATGATGGAACAGATAGTAAAACACAATTTTGGATGATGGATTGATTTAATCATAGTTGTTTTGTAATTAAAAATCAATTACTATAAAACAGGATAGGGGTAATGTTGCCTTTACAGATATGGCAATGTTAAAAACAGTGAATTTAAATAGTCTAATAAAACATTTATTCATGACATTCTCTTCCTGATCCATTTATTTCCTTAGGATTGATTACCTTAGGAAAGCTTTCCTGACATAGCTTTTGTATGCTGACAAAGGGGAGGTGTGAAGCAAAGCATCTTGATTAGCTACAAATATAGATCAATTCTTCATAGAGTTTACCAGAATAAAGAGAACTAATTGCAAACGCTTTAGAAGATGCCTTCCAAGACCAGCTGCAATGGAAAGTCTACTCTGCTTTTAATCATGTTCTTATTTTTATTTTTTCTTTTAATTCCAGTATAGTTAGCATACAGTGTTATATTAGTTTCAGGTGTACAGTATAGTGATTCAACCATTCCATTCATCACCCAGTGCTCAACACAACAAGTGCATTCCTTAATCCCTATCACCTATTTCACTCATCCCCCCCCCCCCCCCCCGCCCCGCTCTCCTCTGGTAATCATCAGTTTGTTCTCCATGGTTAACATGGCTTGTCTCTCTTTTATTTTCCTTTGCTCATTTGTTTCTTAAATTCCACATATGAGTGAGATCATATGGTATTTGTCTTTCTCTGACTTCACTTCGCATAATATTGTCTAGCTCCATCCATGTCGTTGCAAATGGTAAGATTTCGTTCTTTTTTATTGCTGAATCAATCATATTTTTAGATTGAGTTCTTTTTTAAATTTAATTTAATTAAAAAAATTTAATGTTTATTTTTGAGAGAGCAAGTAAGTGAGCAGGAGAGGGGCAGAGAGAGAGACACAGAATCCAAAGCAGGCTCCAGGTTCTGAGCTGTCAGCACAGAGCCCAACATGGGACTTGAACCCACAAACCGTGAGACATGACCGTAAGACATAAATTGGACATTTAACCAACCGAGCTACCCAGGCTACTAGATTTAATAAGTTCTTAGCAGAATTTCAGGCCCTATCAAGTAAACTCTTTATAAATTGTTTTTTTTTTTTTAATTTTCTTGACACAGTTCAACAAAGAAGAGAGTTATTCCCTTTTTCAAGAAATGTAAGTGAACATGGGGATTTACAAATTTGGGCTCCAACTGATGCTTCTTGTTATGTGCTTGCTTATTCAGAAGAAAAATGCAAGAACTTAATTTGAGTGCACGTGTGTGTGTGTGTGTGTGTGTTTTATGATTTATTTTGAATCTTTTTTTCTTAGGATAGATTTTTTTTAAGTTTTTATTTAAATTCCAGTTAACATACAGTATTAGGTTAGTTTCAGGTATACTATAGAGTGATTAAACACTTCGATACAACACAGGTGCTCATCACAAGTGCACTCCTTAATTCCCATCACCTATTTCATCCATCCCCAGCCACCTTCCTTCTGGTAACCATCAGTTTGTTTTCTGTAGTTAAGAGCCTGTTTCTTGGTTTGCCTCTTCCTTTTTCTTTCTTTTTTTTTTTTCCTTTTTGCTTGTTTGTTCTGTGTCTCCAATTCTACATATGAGTGAAATTATATGGTATTTGTCTTCCTCTGACTTATTTTACTTAGCATTGTACTTTCTACCTCCATCCATATCATTGCAAATGGCAAGATTTCATTCTTTTTTTTATGGCTTATTAATATTCTAGTGGGGAGGGTGTGTGTGTGTGTACATCACATCTTTTTTATCCATTTATCAGTCTATGGACACTTGGACTGCTTCCTTAATTTTGTTATTGTGGATAATGCTGCTATAATCATTGGGGTACTTGTATCCCTTTGAATTAGTAATGTAATTGCTTGATCATAGGATAGTTCTATTTTTAACTTTTTAAGGAACCTCCACAATGTTTTCCACTGTGGCTTCACTGGTTAGCATTCTTACCAACAGTGCAGGTGGGTTCCCTTTTCTCCATATCTTCACCAACATCTGTTACTTTTTTGTCGTGTTGATTTTAGCCATTCTGACAGATGTGAGGCGATATCTCCTTGTCATTTTGATTTGTGTTTCCCTAATGATCAGTGATATTGAGCATTTTTTCATGTGTCTGTTGATTGTATGTATGTCTTCTTTGGAAAAATGTCTATTCGTGTCTTCTGCCCATTCCTTAATTGAATTATTTGTCTTTCGAGTGTTGAGTTTTATAAGTTCTTTATATATTTTGGATATTAACCCTTATCTGGTATGCCATTTGTAAGTATCTTCTATTCACTTTAGTAGGTTGTCTTTTAGTTTTGTTGATTGACTCCTTCATTGTGCAGAAGTTTTTATTTTGATGGAGTCTCAATCGCTTATTTTTGCTTTTGTTTCTCCTTGTCTCAGGAGGCCTATCTAGAAGGAATTTGCTGCAGCTCTTGTCAAAGAGGATACTGCCTTTGCTGTCTTCTAGGAATTTTATGGTTTCAGGTCTCACATTTGTCTTTCATCCATTTTGAGTTTATTTTTGTGTAGGTATAAGAACATGGTCCAGGGGCCCCTGGGTGGCTCAGTCGGTTAAGTGGCTGACTTCAGCTCAGGTCACGATCTCGCGGTCCGTGAGTTCGAGCCCCGCGTCGGGCTCTGGGCTGATGGCTCAGAGCCTGGAGCCTGCTTCCGATTCTGTGTCTCCCTCTCTCTCTGCCCCTCCCCCGCTCATGCTCTGTCTCCCTCCGTCTCAAAAATAAATAAAACGTTAAAAAAAAATTAAAAAATAAATAAATAAATAAAAAGAACATGGTCCAGTTTTCCCAGCACCATTTGTTGAAGAGATTGTCTTTTTCTCATTGAGTATTCTTTCCTGGGTTTTCTATTCTGTTCCGTTGGTCTGTGTCTATTTTTATGCCAGTACCATATTGTTTTGATGACTACAGCTTTGTAATATAACCTTAAATCTGGAATTGTGATGCCTTTGCTTTTCTTTTTCAAGGTCGCTTTTGCTATTTGGGGTCTTTTGTGGTTCCATGAGCATAGAATGTCTTTCCATTTCTTTGTGTTATCTTCAATTTTTTTCATCAATGTTTTATTGTTTCAGAGTACCAGTCTTTTACCTCTTTGGTTAGGTTTATTATTTTTTTTGTAAAGTTGTAAATGGGATTGATTCCTTAGTTTTTCTTTCTACTGCTTCATTAGTGGTGTATAGGAAGGCAACATATTTCTGTATATTGATTTTGTATCCTGTGGCTTTACTGAATTTTTTTTTAATAAATTCTAGCTGTTTTTTGGTGGTGTCTTTTGGGTTTTCTATAAGAATAGGAGGGATTTTCAAACAAATCCTTAAAAGTGTCCTTTTTTTTTTTTTTTGCAAGAGGATTCATACTTCAGGGTTTTGAGGTCTTTTCAAGACCATTTTTTTAACATAGAACTAACGACCCTAAAAATGAGGCCTTTAAGGATAAAAAAAAATACTTAAAATTGAGTGGCTTAGCTGAACTGACCAGTAGGTCTGGTTGTTGCTTAGACAGCATTTTGTTCCCAAAGCAATTAAAAGGCTTTCCATATTTATTAGAGCTATTTAGCAAAGTTAAGTATGTAATGATAATATATATAAAATTAATTATGTTGAGTTTGTATGTCACTCTTCAAAATTTGCACACATACACACACACACAAAGTCTTCTTATTTTCAATATTTGATATTTTGTATTGGTGAAAATAAAGTATTTTAAACATATAATACTATCATTTAACTTGAGAAAAGCGTGAACCTCTGAGCCAGCTTTGGTTGGAAACCCTTTGGTCTGTTCTGACTCTTACAGTGTAGTGTAGGGCAAGGAACCTACATTTTCTGAGCCATACATTTCTTATCTGTAAAGTAGAGGTGATAATAAATACCTATTAGTGTTGCATTAAATGAAAATTTAAAGGTAAAGGATTGTACACTATATTTGATATGTAGAATACACTTAATACATGGTGATTATATTGATGGCAATGCTAATAATGATGTTTTCTTTTTGTATTAGTCTCTCTTAGGGAAAGTGATCATAAACCTCATTTCTGCCTACAGTCATACTTAGTTAATACACAGAACACATGAACAGCTGCTTCTGTGCATTTAGTATCAGTTCCAACCTATCAGGATTTTCAAAGAAATTGCTTTTGTAGTAGGCTGCACATGATAGGAATAATTTCCCTAGTTTGATAATCTTTGAGCAGTTTTATAACTTAGTCTCTTTTTTTATATCAAATAATTCAATGTATTAAGGTGACTAAAAATCATTTTATAGACTGCTATGATTTTCTATCATTGAATTTTATATTCTTCATGTTAAAATGAATTGTTGGCAATACATGTTCTATCCTAATCACTTAAGTAGCATGGAGTATAGGGAAGTTCATCTGATATTTCATAATTATGATTCTTAAACTTCAGGAATAGTGTTCCAGACAATAGCAAAAGTATAGGTTTAGAAATATTTTAATTTGTATGTATGTGAATATTAAATAAAAATTCATTGTTTGCATGTCTAAATCCTGTGGGACTCTACAAGGATTCTAACAACTTAATTATGTAATTTTATTGCACTGTTATGTGTAGAAATAAATTCAGCCTCTCCATACATTTTGGAAATTTTAGAAGCATGCGATATTTGCCTTTCATGTTTTTAGAATTTAACAATGAAAGAGGGGATAAAACTTTGCAGAAGTGGGAATAGGAAATTTTTTTAAAAATTTACTCTGTTTGAGAAATTTGTTCTTTGCCAATGGAGCATTCCTTGGTATACAGAAGGCAGAAGTGTACCTCACTATTCTTATTGCAAACTACTGCAATATTTCAGCAAAGTAAATTTAGTTATTAAATGCAGATTACAGAATTCCACTTGTGTTGAAGAATAAAATTTTGTTTTTGTTTTTTCCTTGTTTTTAAATTTTAGTTTTTAATATCAGACTATGTATAAACCCGTTTCTTCCTTTTAGCTAGAATACAAAACCCAACAGCTAAATTAACCACTTAATTTTTGTTTAAGGAGAAGCTTGTCCCCAAATGCCCAGCAGAGGGAAGCAAAGCCTAGATGTTGATACTAACTTAACTGACCATTTTACATGAAGAGCAAGGATGAAAATGGCATGCAGTCTGATTTGGCTTGAACAGGATATATATATATATATATATATATATATATATATATATATATATATATCAGAGTGCTGTTCTTTTGGACAACGGAGAGAGCTTTAGAACCTCGAAACAGTACATAACTCTATTTATTCAACACAAGATGAGCAAGCTCCTTGAGTTTATAAAGAATAAGGCCACTCAGGTTGTTTTGTTGTTTTGTTTTGTTTTGTTTTTCAATGAACACCTAATCTATTGAGTGAACAGTTTAAGATTTAAATTGAGTAAATAGATTAGGTAGGATCAGGAGGATAAAAAGGAATGTTGATCATGGAACAATCTGAGTGATGGGTAGCCCATGACTTTTTTTTCTTTTGGGGACTTCTCCGCTCTTCCTTATGTCCTTTGCAATCATCTGTCTCCTTCTCACAGATACTAACCAGTGTAATACCTATCATTTTGCCTCTCCAGCAAAACTAAGTTGGGAGAATCTGAAAACACTCCAGAGTTTTGTGGGCAAAGATGTGTAAGTTTCCTAAGAATGGGAGAATCTATCAGTGAAGTATAATGGACAAAATTGGTAGTATTGTTTTAATGGAAAGAATCCATTACTACATTGAATATTCTATGGAATAAGTAGCACACTAGCTATTTCTACACCTGTAACCTAGAAAAATGTTCATTATCTTGAGGTTTAATAACAGTTGAAATAAGTTCTGAAAAAGCTAATGGTCACAGGGGATGGGACTATTTTCTTCAGTCATTGGTAATAACAGGGACATGTTTTTAGAGCTGAGAAGCAAACAAAACCATACTTAGAAGCGCCCTCATCTGTCAGTCCATTCATCGAACCACTGGGGGTAACAAAAAGTATGGTTATGAGATAATTGTTTTGCAAATGGAACCTTCTTTTAAGCTCTTCTTATAGTAGGAGGTCCTCGTGCCTGTTGGGAAATTTTGGAGACAAAGAACAACAGGATGTTTTTCTCTCCAACAACAGCTTCTATTAACCTCCTGATGTTTGGCTCAGAGGGTTGTGATTATGATCCTGCTGACATCAGCCACCCATCTAAAATAAAGGAGCAATGTTTTGGCTCAAGCAGTGAGAGGCTGAAAACTTGGAGGTTTTGTACCTGATAATGTAACTGTGTGAGAATTAAGTGTGAGGAAACATGTTGTGCTATCTCCCTAGCTTGTCTGGTGGGGATGTTATTCAACTCAACAAATACCTAATGAGTTTCTACGATTGTCTTGGTAATGCATTAGGCATTACAGGGACACTGAGAAGCACCAGGCATGTCTCTTGCCCTTGGGAAGCGTATAGCCTTATTGTGGAGAGGAGGTTTATATAAATACAAAAATGCGACACAACTTAAATGCTAGGTTGAAGGAATTCCTGTCAGAAAGGAAGTGTGATTTAGACATTAAATGAATCTGCTTGATGTTTAGGAGAGGAAAGAAAATTCCTCAGGCAAAGATACATATCGGAAAACACTGTAACTTGCTGCCTGTTATAATTTACATATCTCCAGTTGGTTAAATAAAAATACTCATCACTCTGTATGCATTCTGGCATTCTGATGAGTAAGCTCTTCTACTTTTCTCATTTTGTAAATAAGGCAATCAGGGTGTTGGGAGATTAAGTGATTAGTCTAGGGCTAAAAGTATTAGGAGTTAGGGATAGTATTTGAATATACATTCCTTGAATTTTTTGTTTCTTGCCCAACTTAGAGTTGTGAGAGCCATTTAGCAAACCTTCAGTAATAACTATATTGATGGTTTTATTAAATATCAACTAAAATAAAGTTGTTTAGGCTAATTTTTAGAAGTTTTTCATATTAAGGATGAAATGTTAAAGAAAATCAGAGAGCAACAAATGCAGACTGTGTTCTTCATGCTCTGTGACCGGGCTAAAATACACTAAGTGTCAAATTTAAAGTGAGTGATTCTGGGCAGTATCCCTCTGCTGCGACTATTCTGTACTAATGCTAAAACTGTCTTGATGCTGCTAGCTCTCACCCTGTGAATCTGCAGGCTTTTCTAGGATGGGAACAATGTCTTCTAAAAACTTCTAATACCATACACATTGTCATTGCCTGTTAAGAGGAAAGGGTTAACTTGTCCCAACACTGCTGTCTGCAGGCTGGTTTCCCAGGAAAGGAACTGACCTCTCTGCAAAGCTCCATGACGTTGGCCATGCTGGTGTTTAAGGCAGTTAAAGTCAAGGACAAGACTTGGATCTAGTTTTTAGATGATGCCTAGAGGAAGGGCTATTTCTTCACCACCCAAGATCAGTGATGTGGCTAATTTTGCTTCTACTGGTAACATACAAAGCTTCAAGTACAGAGTTTGGACCCCAACATTGAACACTCCAGAGCTAAGCTAACAGGATAGGACTGGAAGCCAACGGTCTGCTCCATCATATTGATAGTGTACTATAGTTCTTGACCACAGCAGCAGATGGGGGATTGCTTTTCTAATCAGCTTAATAGCCCTATAGTGGGAGAAAATGAGTTGTCCCCACCCATAGAAGGATAGTGACAACTACACAGTACACAAGATAGCGAGACTATTAGAGGAGGACACGGTCCATTTGAGAGAAATGGATAAAGATCATCCCCTTCCTCTGAGTTTAGGATAGCAAAGTGGTCAGTCTGATGAAGTGGTTCCTGGGGTGTCACTAGGTAACTGATCTCCTCAAACTTTAGAATCACCTAGTTGCTTGGAAGCTAGACAGAAGCTTATACTGTCCAAATGCAGATTTCCCTCTACAACAATTTAATCACTGAATGGATTAGGAGAGGTGGCCCTTTTTTATTGGGATATCCAGACACATTCCCTCAGATAACTCTTCACAGTTGAGGCATTTTGATACTGAGAAGTCTCAAAATATGTGTGGATATGTATAATAAAATACATTTCACATCTATCTAGCTGTTTCTATGAAACAGGTATATGGAATATGGGATAGATATAAATACAGAGAGAGCGCTAGAACAGTTCAAGACAAACTGCACTAATATTGCCCTTGCTTTCACTAGGAGACTGGCTGGACTTCTTAATGTTGTGTTAAGGACAGCCTTTTCTTATAGGAGTGGATTTTGTCAGACCTGTCTCTTAGAGACCCACAAATTGGAGGGCGATAGGAAATTCCTGGAGTCCCGCAAATGCATATAGGTATCTGATCTGTGTAAACTTTCCCATCTGTCTGCCCGCCCCCATACTCAAACTTCCTCAGGTGATTGGCAAATCTGAACAGTACCCTATACCAAGGAATGAGCAAACACCAACTTGGAAGGCACTGCTATATTGACTGGCTGGTTGTTGTTGACTTATCCATCTGGGGCTGCACCCTTTGTTTTGTACCCCTCTCATGTGATATAGCAGTTCCAAATCTAAACATTTATGTTGAACATTCTATTCTGGCCATCCTCACCCAAGCTGTAGCTGCAGATCAGTGCACTCAACTGCCACAGGGTCATGGATGTGTAATGTGTGGCAGTAATGACATGACCTCTGAGTGATCAAAACAGCCCTTGCCTAACAGGAAGGTGGGTGAGGGTCCCCAAGACTCCCAAGCACAATGATTCTCTGGGCTCAGCAAAGCTGTTACACTCACTGTTACATTTTATTATAGTGAAAAGATACAGATTAAGACCAGCAAAGGTAACAGGTGGCATGAGGTCAAGTACAGGAGAAACTAGGCACAAGATGGCTCCTTTCAGTTGAGTCACCCAGGGTCACAATTCCCTCGGCAACAATATGAAATGAGAGAATATTTTCCAAGTGTTGCCACTAGGGAAGCTCATCCAAGCCTTGGTATTTAGGGTTTTATAGGAGTCAGTTGTGTAAGCTGCATGACTGACTTCAGCCACTCAGATTCCAGCATATATTATACATACACACTTGAGGCATTTGCCAGAAAACATATTTTCAGCATAAATTTATCTGGTGAAACTGGTATACCATGGCCTATGGCCTCAAGCACACAAAAACATTTTTATTATGCAGAATATTCCCAGGGCTTAGAGGTTATTTTCTCAGGAGCTGGCCAAGAGCCAGACTTAAAGACAACCCTTCTTTGGAATTTGCAGGATTCATGCAACCTGGGCCTGTGCAATTTTACCATTCCTGCCCAGAAAGAAGCACCTGAGGTTATGGGAGGTGAGAAGAGAAGTCATCTTGCACTAGGAGTCTTCCAAGATAATTGTCACTAGGACAGCACTGAATTCAGTATCTACCTCTCTAAGTGACCACCTCAGCTACTCTGTTGTGCTGTTGGGCTTGCTATCCAGTACTGATATGTCAAGTGGAAAGCTAGTAGCCATTCCAGAGTCTACTAACAATATTGTTATGCTCCTGGGGCCTCCCAGCCTCCTGGTAAATATCACTGAATTATAGCACCCAGAATCTGCCAAATAATCTATTAACAATCTAAAGCCCACAGCTGAGCAGGGCTTATTATGACCCTTCTTTTTCTAGTCTTTGGAGGGGACTTGAGAGCATGCCATTTCTCAGTCACCATGCTGCAGCTATGGATGGCAGCTTTCTTACACTTTCTGGAATGGACATCGTATATCTTTTGGGTTGTTATTACCAAAGGGCTTGCTAGTTTACTTTGGGAGAACATGACTTTCTTCCTGTGGTTGGTCATCTGGCTATTGTCAATTATCTTCTGGGTCTCTTGCATCAACTTCAGTGACTGGCTTCACAGTTTTTATGAGTTAGATGATACAGATTTGGTAGAGTGGGGTCCATTATTTGGAATCAGAAAGGTCATTTGAGAGAATCTAAGACTGACTTTATAGGTTGACTTCACCAGAAAAATAAATGGTTCTCTTTGAATTTCAGTGGGAAAAGGCCATGATTCAGTGCTTAAGGAAATCAAACCTGGTTAACCATGAGATCATGCCAGAGTGGGTTTGCTACTTTGCCAGTCTTGAGGGCTTATTTGGTAAATCCTGCTGCTGGCTTACTGTGTCACACATGGCCCCTTGCTCAAGCTGTCAATGCTTAGCTGGCAAGAGAAGATTGGAGTCATATTATTAACACATTATATTGCTATTATACCCTGGTTTCTAATCCCAACAGAGAAGGACCAACACATCCCTAATGATGCAGCTTAAAAATCCCCCACAACCCAAGGAGACCTTGCTCTACAGTGTGATGTCCAGCCTTGTTGAACTTTTGTGTGCTATGCCAGAATGTGTTCGAGAAGAAAAAATTCACATCCCTGTTTCATCCTGCCTGAATAAGTTTCTTCCAATGAATTCTGCTCTAGAACAACTGAACAGATTTTAGATTGTCAAGGTAAATGACCAAATGGCCTTATATCTTGGCTTTTTTGGCAGGGGCAGTTTATATCTTGGCTATTTGCATGATACAGTTCTCAGCTCAGGTTTTTTGAATATATAACTTCTTTATGTGTGTAAGTCTGGGCTATAGGTGGGGACAGTTCATTATTAAACTAGGTTTACTATTTTCTCCCTTTTCTATAGTGGAAACAGTTTTAACCTTTTTAAATCATTTTGAATGTCTGAGAAAGTGGTTAATACTACTTGGTTACTGGAGCCTTGGGACTATTAATTGCTTTTTACAGCATATTAACAAAGCACTTAAAAGACAAATAGCATAGTGAAAAGTACTGAACACATTGCTCATAAAAATAAATGTTAGGAATCTATACTTCTTGCTTTATCCTTTAAGGCATTTTGCAAGCACACTAACCAGACATCCATTTCATTTTTAAGATGAGATCTTCAAAAGCAGAGAGTTTAAAACTGAATTTAAAGGCTGAATTTAGAGATACCATGTGTTATAGTCATTTTTCTAGGTAGTTAAAAATTCTAAGAACTTACCTATGGCACATAAGCCTTTGCTATATGATTTATGTGCTGGGTTACTTTATTATGCACTGTTGAGAAAAGACTGTAAAATATTCTAGATAGGCATCCATTTGCATTTGAGAGCCAAACAATTTGCATACTGATAGTATGTTACTTTCTGAAAAGAAGGGGAAAGGGAGCCTCAGGACTCACCAGAGAACAAGGAACAAGTTAGAAATCCCATGGTTTTGGGGGATGAGAGTGTAGGAACAGTTTTTATACAGTTCCATTTCTTTTTGAGTCATATATCTATTGAAAGAGAACTTGCTCTATAAAAACCTTATAAGCAATGAACTGTTTATTTCAGAATGAGACTCTGGGGAATAATCTCATAAGAAACACATCTTGCATTTGTAGAGAAACCCAAGGGGATAGTATTCATGAAGGATTATCCCAGTGTAGGCAAAAAATGACAACCAATGCAAACTCATCAAACAATTGAAAAGGAAATGCTTGATTACTGAATAATTTTTTTCTCTCCTGCCTCCTGCTCTTTCCCAAATGCACAAATCCGTCATTCTGTATTATAGACAGATTGATTGTTCTTTCTCTCTGCTTTCCTTCTCTGTTCTTATATAATTGTTCTCTAGTTCCCACCTTACTACTCACCCAAGCAAAGCAAAAGCAAAACTCACTGCAGGTTCTAAAGGTTTCTTAGGTTACAAGTAGGCCTTTTAAGTCATGCAATCTCTATCACATGCTTTGTGAATAATAATTCTTGTTATAGGTTTAACTCATAAGGTTTAACTATGATATAGGGGCACATGGAGATCAGTTGTAGTGTCAGGTGTTCAAGTGTTTGAAAGATTAGCTGTCTTATAAATTATAGGGATAACCTTGAATCCACTATAATAATGTCATGTTCACTGACTTGCATTTGCTTTTCAGAATGAGAGAGAAAGGGCTAGAATTACAACTAGGTGAGAGCATTGAGCTTAACTCCAAGCTTATGCAGCAGCCTGGAGAGGATCACGTATATGACCTTTATTCATGGGATGGGTTAAGACAGGGGACCCATTGTCCTGGATGTCCTGTTCTGTTGATTTGATGATATACAGGCATATATTCCTTCATCCTACCTTCCCTAGATGTTTTTTTATTTAGGGATTCCCTCCCTACCTTCTCTAGATGTTTCTTATTTTTATATTTTAGATCCTCCTCTACATGGATAGGATAAAGATAGTAAAGGCAGGCAGTTTCTCTTGGTTCTTTAATTCTACTTACCAATTTGTTCTACTTGACAAAACCACAGAAAGATAACTTAAATTGCAGACAGACAGAATGATTTGTAAAGTAATGAAAATGGTAAGCAGTAGCTCTCAGAAAATATATATCTCTTTCACCGAAGGGTACAGACCTTCTTCACTTTCAGAATAATGATGAGAAAGGTCAGAGAGAGTATGGAGAGTATGAAATCTACCAAGTGTTCAATATGACGTCATTGTGGTGGTGGCTCAGAAAGTTGGTCAAGTTGAGAAATAGTGATATCCTTATTATATATCCACAGGAAGCATCATATTGCATCATGGAAGTATTTTTTGATGGAATTTTTTTTACTATTAATGGTAGAAAGGTGTGATTATTTTTCTAGGCAGTCTGAGAACTCCTATCTTTTAAGGAAATATACTGCAGGACTTAGAAATTTCTATTCCTCTGGCATCTTGCAAGTATTGAACCACTGCAGAGTAGACAGTGGTGATCAAAAGAACCATAAGAGTTACAAATGAAAAGAGAATTCAAACAAGTCATCAAGATGACTTACTATGTTCAGGAGGCCCTACAGGAAAATCCTTTTATTGCATTCTATAATTGAGGGCATTTCCTGTGGTGTGTGAGATCTCCTATACACATTCAATTTTTCCACAAAAAGGGACAGAAGAAAGGAAAAGTACTAGGTCTGCTCCTTCTCAAATTTGCCTTTTTGAATTGCCCTGATGAAGTTAAATTTGAATATTTCATGTCCATGCATGCGTAACCTTACAGCAGAAAGACTGAGATCCAAGTTAATTAGGAGTTTTCTGTTAATAGCTAGAAATTGTTTTCTGTAAATCTGTGCTATAGAACATTGCAAACTAAACTCTGGCAGCTTCCGTGATTAGAACTTTCAGTGGCTCTTCTCTTTTCCCCACTTATCATTCCTGTTGAGGATTCCTATCTAACTAAATATATTTTCCTAACTCACCATGCTCATCATGTCATACATTCTGGAACTGTTCTTTTCAGAAGATGAGGGTTCCAGGATTTTCCCAATAACTTAAAGTGAATAATTGCCCTGTAAGAGTTAAACCTTAAAAACAACATTTAAAATCAGAGCAATGCTATCACAGTATAGAGGCAACAGGTCGCAGGCTGTAAGATTTGCCTGTTCTCAGATGAAAGGTGTTAACATACATTACTGAAGGGCTATAATGGACAGCAGGGGGGTTGATCAGTCATGGACTCATAAGAAGAGGCAAACACTAGATGAAGCTGCCCATAGGGCAAGAACACATTGTTTAAGAACACACCATCTGTCTGGTCCAGGTGGCAGTTATGACTCCAGGATGGAGTGAAATAGCATAAACTTTCTTTTTATGGTTCAAAGGTTTAATGGCACTGGTCACACACCTCACTTATTCTGATCACATACTCACCAGGCAATCTTCTATTCTTGATTTAGCTTTCCTTGAAGCTTGCTTACCAAGAGATAACATATTGACTGCAGAATTCCACCTGTCCAGTGCCTTTTGGCAGTTATAGATTAGGGCTTTCATGTTAAATTAACAAACTGATATCTAGGTTCTAACTTGGCATTCTCTAGAGTTGCCTACAGGAGTGGTAAGTACATGTGAAAGAGAGACCCCCAGTATCTTTTACCTCAACAAAAATAATTCTCCTCTAAAATAACTTGGCATTGTAGTTTTAAACTCAATTCTCCTGAGTTAATGGGAGTCTGTTCCTAAAGATGGATTCAGGTCACAGATACATAAAATCAGGTTTGTTAGCTTTTGAGGCTAAGGTATCCCAACTTAAGACTACAGTATGTTCAATAAACTCATGTCACCCTCTCTGTTGCTGCTTTACCAAGCAAACTGCTTTCCCTGGGATTACTCATATTCTGTTGCTACCATTTCTCAGAAATACAGCACAGAACTTCTCAGAATGAACCTGTTTATTTCAATGACCCAGGTATTTTCCTTACTACTGAATGTTTTTAGTGCACAATATTCAAACAAAGAATAATTTTATAAATGATGTTGAGTACTCAAGCTTTTATTTTCCAAGTGAATCAGAGACCTCTCCATAAAAGATTTGAAATTCCCAAAGCTGGATGAAAGATGGAAACATTCTATAATGCTAGCATACATATAACCACTTTCAATCTGTAAAGCAACCCTGTAGAGAAATACACATGATACTCCCAATTCAGTTTGAGAAGACTGAGACTCACACAAGTGAGATGAAAGCTATCTTTTCTGATTTCAAAGCTTACATTTATTTGTCCTTTTTTTCTTTTCTTTTTTTTTTTTTTTTTGACCTAGATGGATTAATTCAGGTATATGCATGCGACATGGTGGAGGTGGATGAATTCAAAAGCAGAGTAAAGCTAAGGTTCAGAAAACATTTTGGTAGTACATAAGTATATTGAATGAATGCCTCATGCATGTGATCTTAGTTAAATAGCTCTCCATTATTTTCACTTTGTGGGAATGCTTATCTCAGAGTCTAAAATAGTAAACATGTGACAGACATGTAGTGGTTAGTCCACATAAAGTTCTATAACAATGGTAGGTAAACAAACTGCAGATTTAATAGGACATGTTTTATTTAGCATCAGACTCAGTTTCAAAGATTTCTTTCAAAAAGGATGTATGTTGACATGATAGGCATTATTCTAAGGGTGTCTTATATATAGCATTAGAAGACTCTGTCTTCACCATTATAAACAATTTGGATTGCAAACCACATTGAATTGCAGAGTTCAGAGAAGTTGTTATTTCTAAATTACTGCATTAGTTGAGTCTCAAATTATCATAATGCTGGTGGTTTGTTTGGTGTCTACCTGAAAGGAGAAGAGAGGTAGTTTTTATTTCATCTTTAAGAAAAGGAAGGTGAGATTAGGTACTACCTGGAGAGGTAGGGTTCACACAAACTTCACTTCAGGAAAGCTTTTGTTTTGTTTTGTTTTTTTACAGGAAAGCATTAGGATTTGAAATGAATGTCCCCAAAGAACAGTAAGTAACAATGAACTGGGAAGGGGTAGCTGATAAAGTAGAAGTGCTGATTATAGAGTTCTTAAAAAAATGGATATTTATAAATGTTAACTTTATGGTATTACTTTATTACACATCTTCCTTTGGACCTCATTTATCAGAACAAATCTTGATGCTTAACAAAACATCATCATTAATAAACTCAAGAACATGACTTCTATATTTGGATCTCCTTTTATTTCCTTGTGTCATCTTGAGTAATTGATTTACCTGTAACTTGTATTTCTTTAAAGGTGGGAATCTTTGCTTCCATTATTAGAAGTATGATAGCCAAACATCAGTCTTTAGGGTCAGCTCATGATGAAGTCCTCAGCCACAAGAAATGTACTTGGTTTTTCAGAAAGTTAATTTCCTTGCAGTCATCCTCACTAAGACATTTGCATTAAATCCTTTTGTGCATTAAAACATATTTTAGGAATTGTTGCTGATTATAGATAGAAGTTGTTTTCTTCTTCATGCTTTTACTTTGAAAAATTAAGTCCGTACCATTCTATCACAATTTTTTTAAATTACTGGTTTTTAAATTCTATAAACTGGATTCTTTTCCCCTTGAAACCTGTAAGTAATGGAAATTTGTGTGAGGATATTTACAGTGTAGAGATACAAGGAAGGAGAGCATACCCAGATCATCCCTTCCTCACCTGCATGCAGATCATTTACAGTAATCCAGTGGTGCCTGGGAGTTGTGCTAAGGGGTTGCCCTTTATTTTTGGTTTTTATGTAATGTTTCCACAACCTCTCTCCCCTCGCATGGAGCCTGATTTACCTTCAGAAACCTGCTATCGTCTGTCTGGTTCCTCTCTGGTCAAGTATGCTTTTGCAGCTTTCCATCCTTAACTACAATTTGGAAAGCTATGCAAGTATATACAGCTTTAGTTTTCTCAATAAAGAGAGGAATTTTTCCTAGAAGAGGATGTGCAGATGGACAAGATTAAGTATTTTATGGGGTGGGATTATATTTCACTACAAAATAAAGGAGACACATTCTTATTTGAGAAGCACTTTTTTTTACAGGAAAGCATTATCTTTATTAAGTTTACAGTCTAAAATTAGAATCAAACGGGCATTTAAAGTAAGCATTTAGAGCCAGATGCTGTGCAAATGTGATGGAGAGCTCTTTGACTATTTACTAGTGTTTGTTCAATTAATATATAATATATATATAATAAATACATGCTAATATATTTGTAAATAATATTTTAAATGCTACATTGTATTCTCATCAAAAATCCTGTTAATTAGAATATTTAACCAATAAGTATTTCCTGTTAGCCAGGCATGATTCATCCATCCATTTATTCACTCATCTACTCATCCATCAGACATTAATTAGGTACCTATTATGTGCTATAGATACAAAGAAAAGTAGAACAAAGCAGGGCACAGAGACAGGCATGAGGACATCTGATTACCACAGTGTGGTATGTGATGAAGAATAGGTAGGAACAATTATTTAAAGGAGAAAATAAAATGTCCCCTGGAGTTATCATAGAATCCTTCTGGAAGAGGACACATTTGAATTCAGTACTGAACAAAGAATGAAGGTTTTTCATGAATATGAAGGTGTGTGTTGGTAGGGGTGCATCTACTGGAGAAGTAAGAAATGAGAGATACGATGATTTAGACAACAGAGAAGGTAAGAGGTGAGAGGGAGAAAAATGTGTAGAACATTTAAGAGACTGCAGGAAGTTTAGTGTGCTGGGCTTCTTGGTGCAGGTGGGAAGGTGGTGTCAGGAGAGGGAAGCTAGAAAGGAACCATGATGCTTTTCCCTGAAAGCTGTTTGGGCTTCACAGTCTAGGTAATGGCATACCATTGAAGGATTAAAAAAAAATTTTTTAACGTTTATTCATTTTTGAGAGATGGAGAGAGACAGAGCATGAGTGGGGGAAGGGCAGAGAGAGAGGGAGACACAGAATCCGAAGCAGGCTCCAGGTTCTGAGCTGTCAGCCCAGAGCCCGATGTGGGGCTCAAACCTATGGACAACGAGATCATGACCTGAGCTGAAGTCGGATGCTTAACCTACTGAGACACCCAGGTGCCCCCCATTGAAGGATTTTAAGTTGAAAAGTCAAACAATTCTTTATTTTAGAAACTTTGCTCTGGTTGTATTGTAGATAGATTGAGTGTAGGGAGCTAGAGAAAGAAGAAAGATATTAAAGAACTCCAAAAGAGAAATAAGGGCATAGGCTAAGACAATGGAAGTAGAAGTTGAGGTTGGCTGAAAAGCTTTCTAGGTACTTCAGTCAATAGGGCAGAGTTAATGGTTACATATGAGAGGTTAGGCAAAGAAAGCCTACAATTATTCTTAGCCTTCTAGTGTGGGCAGGTTAGTGGAAAGATGTGCTGATAACTACAATGGGAGAAAATGTGCCAAGCTTTGGGAAGTCTTGAATTATATAAATGCATATTATTTTTTTAAATTTTTTGGGTTTTTTTTTTAGAAAGTGGGAGGGCATGAGTGGGGGAGGTGGTAGAGGTGGGGAGCAGGGAGAGAGAATCTTAAGCAAGATACACGCTAAGTGTGGAGCCCCACGAGGGGCTCCATCCCATGACCCTGGGATCATGACCTGAGGTGAAATCAGGAGTCCTATGCATAACCAACTGAGCCACCTAGGCACCCCACAAATGTATATTCTTAAGACTTGTTTTGAAATAACTGACACATAGTGTGTTGTTTGAATTACCATAGTAATCTGTTCACATGCACACTTCCTATTGTTTCTATTTTGCCAGCTCTTAAAGGCAGAAACTATGCAAGTGGCTAACTGTCTTTGTACAATATTCACTCAAGTATAGACGGTTTTGATGATGATAAAGCTATAGCCAGGAAAATTGGATACACCGTTAGAGCAGAAAACACCCCCCATTAAGTTTTGAATCTTAACTTGAAAAGCTTTCGGTTTCTAAGTATACTCAGTCTTGAAGATGAATGGCTGTATTTCAACATTAATCAATTTCAAGCATAGGAGGAAAATAGATTTATGCATTCCTTGAAGATAACATTGGGAGAGCAGTTTAACCTAAACAGTTTCTACTTAAGATAGCACAGTGTGTTTGAAATGCAGTCAGATGATTCATTTGGCTTTTTGTTTCAGTTCATTTGGTGGTGCCAAGATGAAGCTCTGAGCCACTGACCAGAGTGAATGGTGGTTACTGTTATGATTATATCTTCATTTCCACCTACCTAAAATGCAAAGAGTCTAGGACATGCTTTGCTAAATGAATGATTGCCCAGAGACTGCTCATCACCTTCACCCTTTAGTATATGATGGGGATTCTCTTAGAGGACTAAAGAAATAATAGATACAGTCCACAGGCCTATTGGGGCTAATAGGTCTCTGATGGTTAAGTGACTGTTAACATCAGTCCTTATTCAATACCACACATGCTGCCTTTTTTGACTCTGGCACTATTTTTTCTTAAATCAGCCAAAACAAGAGTGAAATACTTTTCGCCAGATTGCCTGTCTGGTATTTTCTGACTAAAACCCATTCCCTCAACTCTTCCTCAATCTCTTTTTCTTTCCCCAGCCCCACTTCGGTCAAGTGAAGACAACTGAACCAGAGCATGGGGTTTAAATTGAACGGGCTACAGCCCTCATACTTTTAAGAGGATTGGCATTTGGTCCTGATCTCTATCTTTGCTAGAATGTGTTCTTTCTTCCAGAGAGACACTGTCCCCTGGCTTTAAACTGTGAACCGATGCATGGGATGGCGGGTCCCTTGGCTCACTCAATTGCACCTGGGTGGACCTTTTTTGTTTTCTGCATGCATCAAATCTCTCAGGATTCCTGACTTTGAAATCGGTACCATGCCCATAAAGATCTGAAGACCCTCTTAGAGCTAAGTTGTAAATGCCTGTGAAAACCCTGTAACTTAAAAACATGACTGGGAGGAAGAAGGCAGAGGGACCTTAAAGGTTAAACCTAAATTACATGTTTAAACTCTCATTTGGTTGAGCAATGATTTTTGTGACTGATGAATAAATAGAAGTAAAATGTTCAGTCTGTGTAGTTCTGTGGAAGAATCCCCAAAGCATAGTGTAGGAGGAGATCCTAAACCATTATGCATTTGTCATCAAGAATAATGCATTTCCTGTCTCACCTGGTTAATAAGGACCTTAAAATCAATTTGCCTTTCCTGGAATTAATGCATAACCTTTAATTCTTGCTGAAGGTCTTTGAGGTTGAGAAGTTGAGTTTTCTGATGTCTTTTGCTGTTGACTGAATATGATTACTTGATAGGAGAGAGAGAAAAGAACATTCACTGCAGCGAGGATGTTTGGGGAAAGTATGCAAATGAAAATTTATTTTATTACACAATAAAAATATAGTGCAAAAATAAAGCCAAAGCAGCTGAACCTGCTTGAAACAAAGGACTGAGTATAATAATCATTATTATGCTGAATTTGTTCCTCTTCGGGCAGGTATCTCAAAAGTGTAATTTACTCACTTTGTAGAGAGTGTGAAATCCTTTCAGTCTGCTGGCCACCATTTAACTTAATCCCTCATTCTTTTGAACTGAAAGACAATTGAAAACGTTTGCAAACATCACCATAGTACCTAAGTTATTTTCCTCTACTTCACTAATTGGACAAATTCTCATAGTGGCTGATAAAACATTGCCTATTGTAGTGCTCAAATTGTTTGATATAATAAAAGTCTTACTTTGTAACACATTTATTTTGCTTAAGGATTGTGGATTATAAGAAGAGCTGTCTTCTAATCTCAATTCTGCATCTTTCCTAGTCATAGTCCCTTGTCTGAAACTCAGCTCCCAGTTTGTAAAATGAGAGACCTGCATGTATAATTGATGCTTTGTTTTCTGCTACTAATTCTCTCCAACCATTTTTCCTTTAAAAATGTAGGTGCCAAAGAAACAAAAAGTTTTGTCCTATTTAGGTCTACAGCTGATCTAGAAAGTAAATGAAGTGTTTGATATTCTCTGTCTTGTGTGTGTTCCCTTGATTCTGAGATAATGCTAGATGACATTTTGGAGTTTGGTATAGGACTGTGAACACAATAAATCCTCCAAAGGATGTGTAGTTTGGAATAGATAGGGATAGTTAAGCAGTCTGTCTTGGCAAAGGTTTGTAGAAGGAAGATGGAATTCTCAACAGTGTGCATTAGGATGCATACCAGATGTTACTGGAACCTGATGGATGACTAAATGTTGACATTTTTCATAGAGAAATTGACCTGAAAACACAATATTTTTGAGGTATTTTGACATGTAAGTTCTTTTATCCTTCTTTAAAAATACTTAAAGGCCATAGTTGGTGTATGCATGGATGTTTAAGAACTGTGATGGTGATCTTAATGTCCTGTCCCCTTTTTTCTTTTTCTCCTATGAGCTATTATTACAAAACACTAGAATCTAGTTTCCAAATCCTTTTTTGTACCTGTTGAGAATTTCAAAGGAAAACACACTTTCTAAGGATTTTTTCTTCCTCTCTGAAAATGTTCCTTTCTTTCTCCTTGCTTTGCCAGATTAGTGTTTTGCTCCATGAAAACCAGGATTCATATTTAAATGAGAGAGAAGAGAGAAATCTTCCTTATGGAACAATTCCAAATAATTTGTCAAGATACTGTCTCTGCCAGTATTTAGAACATAAACAGTGTTTTTGTCTCTGCTTCCTTGAGTTCGGGCTACATTTGGTAGCTTGTTCCCCAAAAAATAGACTATGGAAATAAGGATTACCTTTATAATGGAAAAACCTAGCAAACACTATGTAAAGTAAGTGACCAAGGTAACATTACCAGTGATAACTCATGTTGATGCCATATATCACTGATAGGATGAAAAGAGTATTTCACCTCTGTGATATATTCTTTCTCTAAATCCATAACAACAGTCTAATTCTGAGGAAAACATCACATAAACCCAAATTGAGAACATTCTACAAAGTAATTGCCTAGTACTTTTTAAAACGGTGTCATAAAAAACAGTGACTAAAGAAACTATTTCAGGTCAGATAAGGCTAAAGAGATATGATGAATAAATAGAATGTCACATTCTGGAAGGGATCCTTGAAATTAAATAACTAGGTGTGTGGTGGGGAGCCATCCATGGATAAACTAGTGAAATCCAAATTACATCTAAAGTTTGGTTAATAGTAATATGCTAAGACTGGTTTCTGGTTCTAGCAAATGTACTATGTAACAAAAATGCTGATATGAAGGGGCATATGCACCCCAATGTTTATAGCAGTGCTATCAACAATAGCCAAATTATGGAAAGAGCCCAAATAGACATCGACTGATGAATGGACAAAGATGTGGTATACATACACGATGAAATATTACTCAGAGATCCAAAGGAATGAAATCTTGCCATTTGCACAACATGGTTGGAGCTAGAGTGTGCTATGCTTAGTGAAATAAGTCAGAGAAAGAAAAATATATGATTTCATTAATACGTGGAATTTAAGAAACAACAGATGAACATAGGGAAAGAGAGGGAAAAATAAGATAACAAATGTAGGCAAACCATAAAAGACTCTTAACTATAGAGAATGAACTGAAGGCTGCTGGAGGGAAAGCAGGTGGGGGATGGGCTAAATGGGTGATGGGCATTAAGGAAGACACTTGTTGGGATTAGCACTGGGTGTTATATGTAAGTGATGAGTCACTAAATTCTCCCGAAACCAAAAAAAAAAAAAAAAAAAAAACAAACAACAAAACTTACAAAACAGAAATGGTAGTGAGGAGAAAAACTGTTTACTAATAAAAGAGTTAACAAATAAAAAAACAAAGAACAGTTGGGAATAAAAAACAACATGGGAAAGTGGGGGAAGGGTGTGTGGGAACTTTGTGCTTTCTTTGCAACTTTTATGTAAATCTAAATCATAAAGTTGAATACAGTAAAACCTTTGATTGCAAGTAACTTGTTTTGCAAGTGTCCTTCTACAAGAGGAGCAAACATTTCTAATAAATTTTATTTTTTAAATTTTTTTTCAACGTTTATTTATTTTTGGGACAGAGAGAGACAGAGCATGAACGGGGGAGGGGCAGAGAGAGAGGGAGACACAGAATTGGAAACAGGCTCCAGGCTCTGAGCCATCCGCCCAGAGCCTGACGCGGGGCTCGAACTCCCGGACCGCGAGATTGTGACCTGGCTGAAGTCGGACGCTTAACCGACTGCGCCACCCAGGCGCCCCTAAATTTTAAATGATAAACAAGTGATGTCTTGCAATATGAGTAGTACTTGATGCCAAACATCACATTGCAACGGAGCCAGTAGTTCTTCTCTCTCTCTCTCTCTCTCTCTCTCTCTCTCTCTCTCTCTCTCTTTCTCTCTCTCTCTCTCTCTTTCTCTTTCTCTCAGGGATTCTGGGTGATTGTCTCCCGTGCTTGGATGCTTGGTCTCTGGCTGTGGTGTTTGGCAAAGATCAGTGATTTTTCAGAAAGTTGGAAGGTTCCCACAACTTACACTCATGTATTTTTTGTCACTTCAAGTTACCTATGGACAGTCCTTTGCTTTTCCACACAAGAGTAAGCTTAGGAATGCTTTGCTCCAATATAGGTCAGCTGCCTGCAGATATAGATGCTTTCCCCTGCTGCCTTATGGCCAGTTACATTAAATACAGTATATGACAAGAGTTTATTAGTACATCCATGCGAGTGTATGCAATGGCCCCATGCAGAAAAAGGTTGAAAAGAAAGTAAGAAGATGATTAAAGTGGAAATTAGGAAGGAAATCATCAAGAAGTATGAACAAGGTATTGAGTGGCTGAAATTGCAATTTTTTATAAGTCTGTGTCGACCACTTGCACAACATTAAAGAAGAAAGAAATAAGGGCTCTAGATGTAGGAAAAGGACTCACAAGAATATCAAAGCAACATCCACATGTTCTGGAAGATGTAGAAAGGTTGCTTCTGGTTTGGATAAATGAGAAGCAACTGGCAGGTGATACTGTGACCAGACTGAGAACTTTCTCTACAAGAAGGGAAAGGCCTTGTACACTGACTTTGTAAGTAAACTTCCAGGTATGTCAACAGAAAATGAAGAAGGCTTCAAGGTAAGCAGGGGCTGGTTTGATAACTCTAAGAGGAGAAGTGGTGTCCATAGTGTTATGAGGCACAGAGAGGCTGTGAGTTCGGACATTAGCTACCAAGTTCCAGAAGCTCATGGATTCCAAGTGTTACCTGCTGGAGCAAGTTTTTAACTGTGATGAGATGGGGCTTTTTTGGGACAAGATACCAAAGAAGACCTACATTACAGAAGAAGGGAATGCAATATCTGGTCACAGGCCCATGAAAGACTGTCTCACCCTCTTGTGTTGTGCTAATGCAAGAGGAGATTTCACAGTCAAGTCCTTGCTCATGTATCGTTCCAAGAATCCACAGCCTTTAAGAAATTGAAGGTGCAGAAGAGCCAGTTAAATGTTATGTGGAGGTCAAGAGTGTGGCTTGGGTCACTCGTATCTTATTCATTGAGTGGATCAAAAAGGTCTTTGGTCCTACAGTGAAGAAATATCTTTTAGAAAAGAATATGCTACTCAAACCCTTGCTGATTATGGATAATTCTGTCCATCCTCCAGGCTTTGATAACAACTTACTGGAGGAATTTGAGTTCATTAAGGTCAAGTTCCTTCCTCTCAACACCACTCCAGTCGTACAGCCCATGTATCAGCAGGTGATTTCAAATTTTAAAAAGTTTTATACCAAAGCACTATTTCAGTGATGCTTTGAGGTGACTGAAGGAACAAACCTCACCCTCTGAGAGTATTGGAAAAGTCATTTCCACATCATGAACTGCCTCAAGATCACTGATAAAGCCTGAGATGGGGTCACCAAGGGAACCCTCAATTCTTGAAAACCTGTGGCCTGATTGTGTCTTGGAATGACTTAGAGGGGCTTGCTCATCAACAGGAACTGCCAGTTATTGATGAAAGTGTGTCCTTGGGGAAGACAATGGGGCTGGAGGTGAATGAGGATGACATTCAAGAGCTGGTGGAGGAACATGGCCAGGAGCTGACCCCCAACAAACCGATGGATCTGTGTCATGAGCAACAGCAAGAGGTTATCAAGAAGATCACGTCTGCAGAGGAGGAGGAGAAAGATGGAGGAGTCCCTCACTTCAGATGTGATTGGGGAGATGTGTAAATGTGGGAAACAGTGCAAAATTTTGTAGGAAAACACCACCGAATAAGGATGTAACAGTGAGAGTGATGCATCTATTTAACGACAATGCAACATCACATTTCTGTGAAATCCTCAAAAGAGGCAAAAACAAGTATTATTGGATAGGTCCCTTGTTAAAATTGCATGAAAAGAAAAAGATTCCATTGATCCAGTAGGTTGTATTATATTACAGTCTTGAAATCATTTTTATATGATTATATTTGGGTTGTGGAACAAATCATCTGAGTTTCCATTATTATGGTGAAGTTTGCTTTATATACAAGTACTTCGGATTACAAACCTGTTTCTGGAATTAATTATGCTTACAAACCAAGGTTTTACTGTATTTAAAAAAAATAAAAGCCTAATTTCTAATATCCAATTAGCATCACCACTTCATTTATCTAATTTTGCAATGAAATATCTTAAATACTTTTCAATGTTTCCCATTATGTGTGCATTGGTTCTTTTGCTTTGAGAGTCATGAGGAAGTCCATAGAAGGAGATACTGGAATTATAAATGATAAATTGTTATTTATGACCCACAATGAATACAATAAAAAGAGTGGAAAAGCTTTTTTTAAAAATTTATTTTACAGAAATAACCAATACATAAAATGCCTGAGAAGTTGAGTTTTGAAGAAGTTGCATAATCCTATTTGAATGAAATTAAAAAAAAATCAGTTGATAACTCTTTCCAAAGGAGACTTTAATAAAATCTGAAACACAAAGGAAAATACTTTGTAGAAAGTCATATAATGAGCTCATGGTGTCTTAGTGTTGAAATCATTTAGTGTTGACTGTGGTGCAAATAGTGTTGACAGATTAAAGAATTAAATACTCAAACTAAAAGTAAACTTTAATACACAGCTTCTTTATTTTTTTATTTAAAAAAATTTTTAATGTTACAGGGAGTGAGTGGGGGAGGGGCAGAGAAAGAGGGAGACAGAATCCAAACTAGGCTCCAGGCTCTGAGCTGTCAGCAGAGTGCCCAGTGTGGGGCTTGAACTCATGAGCTGTGAGATCATGACCTGAGCTGAAGTTGGGTGCTTAACTGACTAAGCCACCCAGGTGCCCCTATACACAGCTTCTTTAAATGTGGATTTAGAGATCTAGTTTCTAAGGAAACTTTTCTAGCTATTGCCAAACCACCCAATAATTGTGTTGAATATTCGCTATATATAAGGTATTGTGGTAAACTGTACTTAAGACTTGTAGTAACAACCAGATCAATTTGTAACTTTGTTTCAGATTATTTAACTCAGTTTAAATGATACTGGCATTCTTCATCTGCAGAAAATTTTACCTGAAATCTATTATCCTCACATCATTTTTTCTTACTTGTCTTGCTACCTAAGTTACCATGTTGAACCTCACTATAGAATAGAATAAGTTTGATGGCTCCTCACATTTCAGTAATGTATACCATTCTGTTGTTTGTGAAAGAATTTAACAAGGAAGTAATAAATATTAGTTGGAATCATAGTCAGATGTGTTGATCTTATTGAAATAGGATTATAACATGCTACAAGAAATTAAAGTATAAGGCAAACTATGGGAACAAAAGCAAAATAATAAATTGCTACAATTTGTGGATAAAAGCAGCTCAAAAACTCATTATTGCCTATCACAAATGAAGATTTAACATCTATCCAGTTCTCTAAGTCATAATTAGGATGAAACAAATAAACCAATGTTAACATTTCACAAAGAAGTTCTGGCTTATGGAAATTTGAAAATAGTCACATAAGGCAAAGTCATGAAGTTTGGATTATGAAAGACATGACTCAAAATGTAATTTGCATACTGATTAATTATAGCAGAGACAAAACAGGTAACCTTTGAGAAAATGAGGCAGAATCAAAATAATATCTAAAGAAAAGCAACATGTTTATCTTTAATTTCTTTTCATAAGACAGCTACATTTTGTTGTACTTACAGGAGGAACCTAAATTCAAGAAAAAATAGTCCTAGGAAAAGAATATAATTCTATAACTATCTTACTATAGTAAACTCTAATAGATGTTGTAGTAAGAGTACACGAATTGTTGGATGGCATCTTTCATTATCTGCGTCAGAATCAAACAGTAGCTTTTGATTTTGGCCAGTTTTAGTGAGCTCTAAGAATAAGCTCTAGTAAATCATACAAGGTACTTTGTACGGGGTTTTCAAGGTGGCACATTGTTCAATTTGTAAAAATACTATGTAGAGAAGCTAGATGAGACATATGTTTCAAAGACAATCCCTGAAACGTGCTGAGGATTTATGGAAAGCAAATCAAGGTCATCTTTGTGTCTGTGCAAAGGAAAAAAAAAATCTCTGCAAAGAGAAGCAAAAAGAATGGAAGTTTTAAATTATTCATAAAAATGAATGCATTATAAAACCTATTCCCAGAGAACAGTATATATGCATCTATTTTTTAACTAGAAATTGTTGATCTTGGCTCTCCAGAAAACATTTTCAAACCATGCTCCTTAATTCCAAAGGTATTGAAGAGAATTGGGTAAAGATCAATGAAAAAGAGTAATTATTTAAGAACTTGATGAATAATATATTGGCTTGCCACCTGCAATCTTATATACATTCTAGCACAATCCGAAGATAACTTTATTTTGTGTAATGCTTTCAGTCTCTGAGGGGAAAAAATAAAGGAAATGATGCGGTAACTGACAGGAACTGAATCCTAACAACCTTATTTTAAATATAAATTACAGTTAAATGAAGCAAAGTTATGGTAATATACAATCTGTACAACTAAAATGGGATAATAGTATATGGATTGCTTATTTTTTAAGCTTTCTGTATTTTCGATACTAGCATTTTATGATTCATATCAATACATGAGACCAACACAACATTAACACCCCTTACTTGAATACTTCAGTTTTCTCTTGTTATAATAAAGAGGCCATCTACATTCTAACTTTCTGGCTGAATTGGTAATGTTGAGAATTTGGTAACTTAGGCATTGGTTTATTGGGTTTCCGTTTCTTTCCGTGAATATATATTTATATTTGATGTTACTTTTGCATGTCTTCCAGTTTGTCAAAGAATGTGAAGTGTTTTTATATATTTGAAAGCAGAATAGATCAAAGCTGCTGGGGAATCGAAGAGAGGTAGGTTTGTGTCATGGTTAAAAGGAGAGACTTGAGCTGAGTTCCAAACTTGGCCTTTTCATTTATGAGCTTTTTAAACCTAAGTAAGATAATAAACATCACTAAGCCTCAGTTTTCTTTTGGTAAAATGAAAATTATAACAACATTATTAACTAAAAGAGAATATTCTGCCTTATAGGGTCATTGTAAAGCATGAGATAATGCATACAGATTGCTGATAGGTCAGTGTTAAGGGTAGCAATGACTATGTGCATATATGATGGCTTAAAATAGAGTAACTAAAGGTAGGTATATTTGAAATTTTGTATCTTTAACTTTAATATAGAGATATAATATCTGTGTATATTGTATTCAAACAGTGCAATTGAACACAAATTTATTTTGGGACACAAATTGAACACAAATTTATTATTACCTATACTAATTTGATAGGTAAAAATTTCTAAAATATCCTAGTGGTAAGTTATTCACTTATTTTTTTCCTAAAAGAAAAAAATTCCTTAGAAATTGTCAGAATTTATAACCATAATGATGAACATTAAAAATAATATTGTCTAATATATGTAAAAGATCTAGAATATGTAATCTGTGTTTCACCACTGATTATTTTTCTCCTTTCTTAAATGGAATTGGATTTCTAAGATTCCTTCTTGTGCTAAGATAGTACTGTGCTATAAGTTCCTCAAGAACAGAATAATAATCCCTTACATGTTTGTACCACTTTGTATTTTACTACACCTAAGTAGAGTCTCACAACAATACAATTAGAAGCCATCCAAATGCTTTTCTTCTCTAAATTATAATGGAGGAAAATGAGACACAAGAGTGTCAAGAATTGTATCAAAAACTACACGGCTAATACGGAACAGAGCAGGGATAGAATTTGGCCTTCATATCCAGGGATATTCCTTTAAGCTGTCACTGCTTTGTGAACTTCTGTGTATTTTTCTCAACTCTATCTTTGAGGATCTAGAGCAGGACCTTGAACGTAGTGGGTGTTTAAAAAATGCTTTATCAATTACTTTACCATAAAACTAAAGCATAGGAAGTAAAAGAAACTAAAGATAGGAAATAAGTAATTTTCCAATACACTTTAATCTTAAATCCTTCATGTATTCCCGTTCCTTTAGACAGGAGAACACTCAAAACCTACTTTCATGTAATTTCTTTAGGATAAATAATCAAACTCAAGTATTTGTGTTCAATCACTAATCACAATTCCATGTTTGATTATTTTCCTGTTCTTAGGCCTTTTTGCTTCTCCATGTCCTGGTCTCACTTCTAATTTCAAAGGTTCCATCGTACTACCACTCAGAAGTAACATGGAGGAAGGAATCATTAAGAAGGTTAGGAAAGTTAGGCTTAGTTTGATGAAAATAGAAGGGAAAATCCACTTCTGCATTTGATTTTTGAATACTTGGGCCCAGTCACTGTTGTTATCTATACTTGGCTCTGTACATGAATGGTCTTCTATGAACTCTGTTACATGGCACATGAGATCATTAGGACCCATCTAGGCCCCTAGGAATCTTACAAGTCTCACTAGAGAGGAAGTAGTTCCACACCATTCTTACAGATCATTCAGCCCCGCAGCACTGAAGCCTTGGTCTCTTCCTCTCTCTGGATAGCCTCCTGGAAGGTGACAAACTGGCTTAGACTCCAAGTTACTTTCTGGGAACTGAGAATCCTGGAAGCCTGAATTCATGGCAATTTGGAAGTGGTCTTTTCCCTCTCTGTCTCCTGGCTGTGCTATCTTTCTGATAGCTGCTCCTTTCTGATAGGCTGCTTCTATGGTTTCTGTTATTCATCAATTTAAGAGGGTACCATGTAGCTTTGGAGTGACCTACACATGTTAACATTCTCCTTCCCCTCTGCAAATACATGGGGAGGAATAGGTGACTATGCATGCTCTTCTTATACTGAATACAGTGCAAACTCTTTTCTTTGCTCCTTCCAACTGTGCTCTTGTATCAAATGCCCTATAAGACATCCAGTTCCATTTTGGGTTGGACAGTTCTTCATTGTGTAGAATGGTTCCAGGCTTTACAATAGTGTTTTGTCACTGGACCCTAGGTACTAAATACCAGGAGCACTAATTACTCCCTACAAACCTTCAGTTCCTCTAGAGAGAACTCACACCTCTGAGAATCCCAGCACATAGCACATCCCTGCACATCTTTCCAAATTGCTTTTTCCCCTTACAACTGACTAGTTCTCCATTGACTATGACTTCTTGCTGTCATCTTTGTTCTTAGCTATACATTTTTGCTTTTTATTTAATTATATTTATAATTTTTTCTAGTTTTATTAAGATATAATTGACATATAACATTTTCTATGTTTAAGGTGTGCAACATATTAGATACATTTATATAGTGCAAAATAATTACCATCATAGTATTAGCTACCACCTCTGTCACATCACATAATTGCAATTTCTTTTTTGTGGTGAGAACACTGAAGACCCACTCTCTTAGCAACTTTCAAGACTATAATACGGTATTTTAACTGTAACATCATCTAGCTATACATTTCCATATGGTGTAGAAGTAAAGCCTCAAAAGAAAATGAGAATTTATTCAATTGTTACAAGTAAATACTTTCCAGATGCCCCTGATACTGCAGGCAATGGAAAAGTAAAAATAAATAAATAAATAATTAATTAATTAATTTCTGGAAAGCCAATAGAAAATTGAATTGATTGTTAAAGTTATCAAAGAATTTCTGTATCATTAATTTTTAACACTTAGAGGTGTTGGAAATTCATTTAACCAACTTAAAGATTGAAAAAAAAATGGGGGAGGGGTAAGAAATCAGTCAGTTAAGAATACTTCTTTAAATTTGAAGAACATTGGTTGGAAGATACCTTGGTGGTAAGACCTTTTTAAATCTCAGGCCAAAGGCTCTGCATACTAAGTCAAAATTCACTACCTATAACTCCTACCTGCTTCTTGCTCCTTCTGACTCCATCATTCCCTTCACTTTTTCAAATATTTGCTTTAATGCTCAGCATCAAGAGCATGAAAAGGAAAATAGCAAGATGCTAATATCTCTAGGCCCAGACAGCCATGCCTCTGAAATGGAGATACTACTTAATAGCTAAGGAAGGACACAGAAGTGTAAATAACACAGATGGGGGAGGGGTAACAAAGCTACAGTGTGGTTAATAGTGCAATTCTTATGCAAAATTTAAAATGAGAGAAAATATTCTCCATGTTTTGAAAGCAAGAAGACCAAGAGAAAGATTTCTTCTCTTTCAATTTTAGAGAAATTGATCAGCATTTGTGATTTTAGTGCTTTTTAGTTTGGTTTTTATAGTGTATTTATGTTTAATCAGGTTTGTAGAATGACAATTCTAATCAGAGAGTAGAAGACTCAGTTGAACAGGCAAGCAAAATGAATACTACATTATAAGCAGTTGATATACATTAGAGATCTAGTGTATTTAGGAATTGAATATGCTGTAATATTTCATACACATGATAGACTGAGAAGGATTTGGTTACAATATTGTATAAGGAAAAATGTGTCTCTACTTATTAGACTTTTTAAGTTTATTTTTGAGAGAGAGAAAGAGCTCAAGCAGGGGAGGGGCAGAGAGAGACGGGGCAGGGGGAGAGAGAATTCCAAGCAGGGGAGCCTGACACAGGGCTCAACAATATCCATGAGATCATGACTTGAGTTGAAATCAGGAGTTGGCACTTAACCCGCTTAACTGGCTGAGCCACCCAGGTGCCCCATCTACTTATTAGATTTAAACTAAGAGGAACAAAAGTCCCCATATAACCCAATCTTAACTCTGAAGAAAAAGTCAAAATGGACCATTTTTACTAAGCAATCATACAATCACTGTTTACTTTCATTGATTAAAATGTTCAAGCCCAGGGGTGCCTGTGTTCTCAGTGGGTTAAGTGGCTGACTTCTGCCCTGGGTCTGGCTCTGTGCTGACAGTTCAGCCTGGAGCCTGCTTTGGATTCTGTGCCTCCCTCTCCCCCTCCCCTTCCCCCTCCCCTTCCCCCTCCCCTTCCCCCTCCCCGTCTCCTGCCTGTCCTCTTTCACTCTCTCAAAAATAAATAAACATTAAAAAAATGTTCAAGTCCACTCTGCAAGACATAAAGGACTGCAAAAATGTGTAGACATAATATTACCCCCATGAAGATTACATTGTAGAAAGGGAACTTATATTCTGGTTTCATTTTGTAACAACATGCCCCTCTACTGACATAAAAAAGCTGTAGACAGAACTATCTGAACTTCGAACTTTGTCTCTACTGATGATTTTTTATTGAAGCATTTTGAGAATCTGATCTACATAGCATGTGATCACTGAACAGAGAGAGGTTTCTATATTACATAAATTAGACATCCATTAGCATGATAGATGGTTCTCTTTCACCTTATTTTCAGTCTTCAGGTCTAAAATAAGTCTGTTGTAGGCAGCATATAGATGGGTCTTGTTTTTTTTTTTTTTAAATCCATTCTGATACTCTTTGTCAGTGCTTCTACAAGGCTCAAATACATATATAGTACTATATTCCTAAAAAAGAACATGTATGTATAATTTAAATATGTATCTGTATGTTTATATACACACATACACACATTTATTATATGTGGAGGCCACTTTGGGGCAACAGGCTTGAGAAATGGAAACGTGAGTAGGGTGAAAAGGGCCCACAGCGACCACTGGGCTGAATACAAACAGGCCCATGAGGCGACCCATCTCTCAATAGCCATAGGCCATACCTGACCAATGGGCTGCTAAAACAGGACACAGGTACCAAAAAAGGAATATTCCATACATTCCGATACTTCCTCACTCCCCCTCATAACTACAGCCCCCATCACCGCCTCCTGGTAGACTGTCTGTCCTTTGCTGTCTTTTCCACTGCTCCCTTGCAGTGTAGTCAATAAGCTTCTACCTACTTTGTCCTGTCTTGGGTGAATTCTTTCACCACCTGTGTTGCTAGCCTCCATCTGATCTGGTCGCCCCACATTATATACGTAGAATATAAGTATATAAATATAGGAATATATATGTGTATATATGTATATATGCACATATATATATATACACATATGAACACACATGAAAGAATAGAGTGGCATAATTATTTGCAGTTTATGTAACATTGTATTAACTTTTTAAAGGAGACTCAAGGCAAATATATAAATTTTGGCATCAATTGTCTTTAAATGGTTATATTGGTGCCTTTTTTTAAATTTTTTTTCGACGTTTATTTATTTTTGGGACAGAGAGAGACAGAGCATGAACGGGGGAGGGGCAGAGAGAGAGGGAGACACAGAATCGGAAATAGGCTCCAGGCTCTGAACCATCAGCCCAGAGCCCGACGCAGGGCTCAAACTCATGGACCGCGAGATCGTGACCTGGCTGAAGTCGGACGCTTAACCGACTGCGCCACCCAGGCGCCCCTATTGGTGCCTTTTATATCAACTTCTGTAAATTTTTTTATGTTTGAAAACTACCTAAGGAAACACAAAACAATATATGAACAAACAAAAACTGTGGGAATCACCGTTCCCAGAGAAAGGCCAACATTATTCATGGTGCGGTGGAAAGTCAAGGAGGAAGGAAAGCATCTTTCAGATTCCCGAATCATGGTAGTTCCTGTCTCAGCGATACCGTTTGGGGTACCCACAGTTCTGAGCATACCCCCCAACTTCAACATGTTCTCGTATCTGTCGCCTACATCTTTAGGTTAAATCTGGTCAAGATAAATCTTTGAAAGCACTCCGAAAATCCCTTTCCTAACTTCAGACTTAAATGAAGAAAAAACAGAGTTTGAGAAGAAGAGAATGAACAAATGAAAAACATAAGCAACAGGCAGGGAAGTGTATGCAAGGCCTATGTTTTGTGTCAGGATTATAAATAGAACACATGCTCTCTTTCTCTCACATACACACACCTAAACTAAAATAGGGGAAGATGAATATAGACACTGGAAACATTGTCAATCATAAGAAAAATTAGAATTAATTATAAGTAGAGTTCATAATAATACATTTTATTAAAAATTGCAGGAATACAACATGTAGAGAGGGAGAAGCTAAATTACAGAAGGAAAAAGTGTCCTTATACAAATGGCTGGAAAGAAGTTGTTTTCTTTATTAGAAAATACAAGTTTGGGATGTTAGGGTGACAGGATTATATGTGTTACAGACTATAAGTAAATATTCTTAAGTAGGCTAGCAAATTATGCAAAATAATCATTGTTTCAGAAAGTAAAATTTTATTTGAAACACTGATAAAAAAACACAAATTGTTATATAAAATATAAGGGTTGAGTCCTTCTTATAATACAAAAGGAGACTGATAAACCCCTATAACAATTAAACAACTTAAAAGTTAAAACAAAACCAAAAATGGTTGAGTTTTGGTCCCTACCCCGTATTCTCTTTGAATCTACTTTTTCTCTATATAAAACATGCAACATGTAATATCTACAGGGTAGAGCAAAAAAGATATGCAAAAAGACTACTCTCTGTGGTGTGTGTGTTTGTGTGTGTGTATAGATAGGTATACTGTATTGACTTGAAACAAATTAATTTACTGATAGTCATCTCCCTAATGAACTAACACAAGTCAGTCTATTTTCTGTTATAGAAAGTGTGAAAGTATGAATTTTACTCGTAAATCTGTTAATAATTGTCATAGTAGAAATATGTTCTGCCACATGAATGTCCATTATTCCCATCTTCTAGCAGCAGATCCTGAATCTGTTTGGGGAAATTCTCTCTTCCTCATTAGATGCAATATTGCTGACACCATGAAGATAATCCATATCCCCTGGGCTAAGGGTTAGACATATGATTTAAGATTGGCCATGGGACATGCTTCTAGGAACTTTAATGTTGAACGTAATTTTAGAAAAATCTAAAAACTGGAATTTCTGTTTTCAAAGTTCTGCCCTGAAGAGACTGAACTTTATTTCCTGCTCTTGAATCCTCCACTCTGCATAATTCTTTTTCCTGTTGTTTGTATGTCCTAGTCCTTTAGCTTCTCCTTCCCTTGGGAACTACTTTATACCTTTTTCCTGTATTTCATTTTTAGTAAATTAACCAGAGTTGGATTCTGTTTCTAGCCTCCAAAGAATGCAGTGATACAATTATTCTTTTAAAATGAAAATCCAATTTATCTCCAGCTTATAGATATAGTCTTTACCTACTATTTGCAACATTAGTCAATTGGGCATGCAACATCAATTTTCTTTCTTCTAATTTTCAGATGCATAAATAAATGAGGAACTGGCAATAATAGAGACAAAAACATAAATAAAGATACAGAAATGCAGGCCAGATTTCTACCTGAGCTTTCGTATACTCTCCAGCTCCGCTTTCCCCCCCTTTCTACCTAGCATTTACTTTTCTGTGGTGAAAAAAAATAGGGCCAAAAAAAAATCTGAGGGAACTTTAGCTCTGCTTCTGCCTAGGTATTTTACACTAGATGGAAAGTGGAGGTAAATTGGTAAGCCAGTATAACAAATTTCACCGATAAAGGTTTAGATTGTGCTAGCTATTCTAAATTGTGTGTGAGCCCCTCTAAATACAGTAATTTACTTTGTACAGTAGATATTGCATGCTCTAGGAAAAGACAGATAATAGAAGATGAAATAAGGGAAATGATTTATCAGGTTGTAATTGGGAGGAAAAAAAAGCCATAACTATTCCTTCATCTTGCTGACATGGCAAAGAAAGAAACCATATCCAATATGGTCTTGCATAAGCAGAAGTCAATATTTGCAGCCAATGCCCTTTTATAAAAAGGGTGATTAAGAAACAATGGTTGTTTGTGGTCACATGATAACACTATTATTTAAACTGTAAAAACTGATTTTTTATTTAATTATCGAATTGGTAGGAGTAACCATTTCCTTTAATGTGCTACAATGAGGGCACCAATACAATTTAATTTCCTTCTAGTGGGTAAGAAATGACTCATTTATATCTCCTCAAAATGTTTTAGTTGTGGAGACTTAAATAATCCAAATGGAACAGACAATTGTTAGTCTTCTAGACCTGCTTGGAGAGGTAACTTTCAATAAAAAGAAATATAGTGCTAAGGCAGGGACCTCTGTTTCTCCATATTCTACAGAGTGTCTAATACAGTGCAGGCAATTGGTAAATGCTCTCAAATATATTTCTTGACTAGTCTTGTCAAAGTGCTGGCTTGAGAGGTCTGTGTGAAGCTATTTTGATTACATCTAAAAATGATTTTTCAGAATAGTCCTTTAGGAAAAACTGTATGATGCTGAATAGTGAATAGAGATAACAACTTCAAAATGTTGAATTTTCTTTTTGAAGCTTCTTCTTCTTTGAAAAAAGAAAACACAAACCTTGAGCATACATTTCACTGGATGTTTGTATGTCTCCTGTTCTGAAAACAACTATTGAAAGGTACCAGACACTGCTTTAAAAAGTAACTTTGAGATATTTTGTAAGAGAATATTTTAGCTCAATAGAAATGGACTCCCAACAGAGGAAAGGTTAGAAGGCACTGTGAAAAATGTTTGGGGATGTACTGTACTCAAATGTAATTTATTATGCATGGTTTGAAGATGCCAAATCATCAAGTTTAGCAGACTAGGCCTCCTGGTTTCACAAACTTGGAAAGGACATGGTATCTTTCACATTTATTTCTGTTGCTGTTACAATAAAACTAGTTCAACTTCTCAAATTTCTGTCCAGCAAATCAGAAGAGGGTTGCTTGTCAACTGTGTTATGGATGAGGGTGAAACCCATAATAGCAAACAGGTTAGATAAATGGATTAACGTACTTAATCATTTAAGCATTTTATCATTTGTCAAAGGAATCTGAATTAACATTTTGTATTTGATGTATGATATTGTGTCTAAATGCAGGGAAAAAACCCACTAGTTTTATTTGCGCTAAGCAACTATTACTTCCCCATGGTAGTAATCAAAATCCTAGTTAATATATTTTTTCTGAATGGCTATTATTTTTGAGGATGCTGATAAACTTCAGAGCATATGTGTAGAAATTAAATTGTTAGAATCTGTTTTAGAACTGGTCCACACACTTATCTTTAATTCGAAGTCTGAATTAGTATAGTAATTTTTCATACAGCTGCCAGTAAGACACCTTTCATATACGTAAGAGTAGCATTGACCTAATCATAATGTAAAACATTAGCCATCTATTTTTGTTTGACTACTGAGGAGACCTTGTTAAGTGTATAGAACTTTTTTTTTGAAATTTGTCAATAATTCCACTTATTTTAAAACTAGTTAATGTTAATGGGAAATAATGTTTTTATAAAAGAAACTCTTAGCTTTCTACATGAGACTTAGAATCTTATGGCAATCACTTTGTGGCATTAGGTTGGTTGTTTTCAAAATTGGAAAGGGAGTTCTAAAATAGTGCATTCATGGGGCGCCTGGGTGGCTCAGTCGGTTGAACATCCGACTTCGGCTCAGGTCACGATCTCGCGGTCTGTGAGTTCGAGCCCCGCCTCGGGCTCTGTGCTGACTGCTCAGAGCCTGGAGCCTGTTTCCGATTCTGTGTCTCCCTCTCTCTCTGACCCTCCCCCGTTCATGCTCTGTCTCTCTCTGTCTCAAAAATAAATAAACGTTAAAAAAAATTTTTTAAAAATAGTGCATTCACTTTGGGATCCATGTATATGTATGTGTGTATGGGTGTATACATACACACACATATATGTGCACATATTTATCTTCCAAGATTTTGTGTAAATTCAAGTTAGTTAACTATCGTGTAATAATGGTTTCAGGAGTAGAATTTAGTGATTCATCACTTACGTATAACACCCAGTGCTCATCCCAACAAGTGTCCTCCTTAATGCCCATCACCCATTTAGCCCACCCCCCACCCACTTTCCCTCCAGCAACCTTCAGTTTGTTCTCTGTAGTTAAGAGTCTCTTATGGTTTGCCTCTCTCTCTCTGTTTTTATCTTATTTTTCCTTCCCTTCCCCCATGTTCATCTGTTTTGTTTCTTAAATTCCACATATGAGTGTCAGAATATATATTTTTGAAATATAAATAGTTATACTATTGAATAATTGCTTTCTGTTTCTCTAATTTAAAGGGAGAAATACTGAGAAAGTATTTTTTAAGTTGATTTCATATTTAAAATGAACCTCCTCCGATATTGGGGAAATGTTTTATAATTTTAAATTATGTCATTAAAATCTAGGGGAAGCTATGCAAAAATGTCTTATAAATATAAGACAGCACTCATGTTTGAAAAACATGTCAAAGATTATAATTTGATTTTTCTGTCTTTGAGGTATATTTTGATGCATTTTGAAAGTTAAATGATTGCAAAAAAATAAAGCTGAGTTCTCACTGTTTACAAACATCATTCCCCGGACTTCAAAGTAAGAGATTGACATATTGTAAATGATAATTCAGCACAGCTCTGCTCCCCATAAATTAACATTTAAAATGTAACTTTGAAGAAAGTAAGCATTTTACACATTGCTGACTGTTGAAGGGCACATGGCCACAATTTCTAAGATGGAGGGGGTTTATTAAGGTGAATGGATGGGATAGAAGATTTATAGTCATGGGTTCCATTGGTCTTCATAAAGTCTTTGAACAACTGTCATGGTACCTTATTTTCTGAATTTCTAAACTAGAGCTTATCTGTGGATCTACAACTCTGAGACCTTTGAACAAAAGTCAAATAGAAGGTGCCATGGGACACAAGAGAATTATTATTCAGAGAAAATCTTATCTTTTTCACATTGCCATTTATCTTTCTCTGCTCATCAATTGATAAGTAATGTAAAGCAGGGAAAATGTTGTTTTCAGCATACTGATTATTGTATTGTGTTAGTGTTAAATTTCTCTTGGCTCTTGGCCCTCTTAACCTTTTTTATTTCCCTCCATCATCTTTTTCACCAAGCAAATACAGGGTATGAAGCCAGAGGATTATATTCATTATTTTAAATATTTTCAATGTTGGTTTTAGCAATAAGTGTGTATAGATGTGAATAAAAAGCCAGACCTATCTAGGAAATCCTCAAAACAGTGGGCCAATAAAGATGATCAAGATTGTCCTTGTTGTATAAAAAGGCTGTTTTTATCAACCCTTTTACATATACCTTTTATATGTACCTTTCTTTATGAGACTATCTGAAACATCTATGTGGATGAAAATGTGCAATTCCTATGGCCTGTGCTTCCATATCTAAGAATCAACTACAGAATATATTTAGTCATATTCCGTAAGAGATAGATTCAAGTATGTTCATTTCAGATGAGTGATAGTGAAATATTAACAATATATATGTCCATTGGTAGAGAAATAATAAAAATATGTACACACAAATATTTAAAAAATCTACACATAAAAATGAACTATACATAGATCAGTATAGAAACATCTTTAAAACATTGTGGGGTGAAAAAAGTGAATTGCAAGAAAACTATGTTACCCTTCACCTAAATTAATAAAAATACACAGAACAAAACTAAACATTTATTCTGGGTATATATGTAAAGTTTAGAGAATAGTAGATTAAATCATAAGCATACAGTTTATGGAAACTTGTAAACAGGAGTCAAGTAGATTGGAAATGAAGAAGGTAGTGAAGTGAGCTTCACATTCTGTTGTCTGTGAACAGTTTCTACTGGCAGTGTATTCATAAAGTTCTTGTATAATGAATAACAAATAGAGTTATATCCCACTATATGTGACAAAACCCCCAAATTATTGTAGTTTAAAGGAGGTAGACATTGATTTCTCTATTACACGATAGAGGTAAGTTACCAGAACTGGCATAGCGACAGCATGATGTCATTGGGCACCTCTAGACTTAATTTTCTTCTCAGGCATTCTCAAAATTCTTATGTCAACTCATGACCCAAAATGGTTGTTGGAGCTTTAGCTGTCATTTTTACATTCTAAACCAGTATCGGGAGATAGGGATTATATGGCATATCTTCATCCTTTATAGGGATGCAGACAAATTTTTGTTACAATCTCATTGGCCCGATTTAGTTGTACAATACCTCTTGATGCTAGAGATACTGAAGCACGTGTCATTGCAGCTTGTTCAGATAAGACATAATGAAGCGAATGGTGTAGGAAAGCAGTCTGCATTCTTGGAAGGAGGCTAGGAAGAAGGGAGGGGAGGACGGAAATACATACAAACGTGAATAGTTGTTAAATTTGATATGGGTGGCTACTTTAAAAAATGTGTATTTAAAAAATTCCATTAAGGGGCGCCTGGGTGGCTCAGTCGGTTAAGCGTCCGACTTCGGCTCAGGTCACGATCTCGCGGTCCGTGAGTTCAAGCCCCGCATCGGGCTCTGTGCTGACAGCTCAGAGCCTGGAGCCTGTTTCAGATTCTGTGTCTCCCTCTCTCTCTGCCCCTCCCCCGTTCATGCTCTGTCTCTCTCTGTCTCAAAAATAAATAAACGTTAAAAAAAAAATTAAAAATTCCATTAAAATGTAAGATGAAAGTATTAAGTTTGTCTTTGGAAAAAGAATTACCAGCTCATTTGGGTCAACAGTATTTCAAATCTAAAATGTAGATAATAAGCCTACCTCCCACAAATTCCAGAGAAATTTTCAGAAAATCACTGGGGCTTGCAGAAAGAAGTGGTCACTGTGAATGCTGACTGCCAAGGAAGTATGAATGGCCATCAACAATGTATGCTACAGATATCTTAAGTTCCAAAAGATGCCTCCAAATAATCTGTTCCTGTGGGTGTTTATATGGTTTACACTTCTTTTGAAGATGACGATGAAGGAAGAAGTTACTGTTATTTCTGAATGGATCCAGAAAATTTAAGTTATAAATAGAGTAGGTATGATTTTACTCCTTCAGGTTTTTCTAAAATATTTTTTTTAATGTTTATTTAGTTTTGAGAGGGAGAGATATGCAGAGCATGAGCAGAGGAGGGTCAGAGAGAGACACACACACAGAATCTGAAGCAGGCTCCAGACTCTGAGCTGTCAGCACAGAGCCCAATGCAGAGCTCGAACTTACAAACTGAGATCATGACCTGACCTGAAGTCGGCTGCTCAACCGACTGAGCCACCCAGGCGCCCCATACTCCTTCAGGTTTTTTTATTGAAGTGTAGTTGACCTACAATATTATATTAATTTCAGGTGTACAGCACAGCGATTCAGCATTTACATACATAATGAAGCACCACCACAATAAATTTAGTTCTGTCACCACACAGTTATTATAATATTATTAATTATATTACCTATGGCTGTACTTTATATTTCTGACTCGTTTTGTAACTGTAGGATTGTACCTCTTAATCACCTTCCCATGTTTCACTCATTCTACCATCCCTTTCCTCTCTGATAATCATCAGTTTATTCTTTGTATTTTTGAGTCTGTTTGGTTTGTTAATTTGCTGGTTTTGTTTTTCACTCACATATGAATGAGATCATAAGGTGTGTGCTTTCTCTGACTTATTTCACTTAACATAATACCCTCTAGGTCCACTCATATTGTTGCAAATGGACATCTTTATCCATTCATTTACTGATGAGTCAGTCACTTAAGTTGCTTCCATATCTTGGCTGTTGTAAATGATGCTGCAGTGACTATGAGGATGCATAAATCTTTTTGAATTAGTGCTTGTTTCTTTCAGATAAATACCCAGAAATGGAATTGCTGGATTGTATAGTATTTTTGCTTTTTTTTTTTTTTTTTTTGAGGAACTGCCTCAAAACCTTCAGGTGGCTACACCAATTTACATTCCCTAAAAAAGGAACTCTCATACCCTTTCCCCACATGCTTCCCGACACTTATTTCTTATCTTTTTGAAACTATCCATTCTATTATGAAGTGATATCTTATTATGGTTTTTATTTGTATTTGTTTGATAGTGATATAGAGCATCTTTTCATACCTCTGCTGACAATCTGTATGCTTCAGAAAAACATCTGTTCGGGTCCTCTCCCCATTTTTAATTGGATTATTTGTTTGGTGTTAAATTGTATGAATTCTATATATTTTTTGGATTATATATATCAGATATCAAACATATCATTTGGAAATATCTTCTCCCATTCAATAAGCTGTCTTCATTTTATTGATGACTTTCTTGACCATGCACAGCTTTTTAGTTTGATGTCGTCCCAGTTGTTTGTTTTTGCTTTTGTTGCTCTTGCCTGAGGAGGCAGATCCAAAAATATGTTGCTAAGATCGAAGTCCAAGAGTTCACAGCCTTTGTTTTCTTTTAGGAATTTTGTGTTTTTAGCGCTTACATTTAAATCTTTAAACCACTTTGAGTTTATTTTTGTAGGTAGTGTAAGACAGTGAGTGGTCCAGCTTCATTCTTTTGCATATAGCTGTCCAGCTTTCTCAGCACCATTTATTGAAAAGACTGTCTTTTCCCCATTTTATATTATTTCCTCATTTATTATAAATTAATTGATCATATAATATGGTTTTGTTACTGGGCTATCTATTCTATTTCATTGATCTATGTGTCTGTTTTTTTGTAGGACCATACTGTTTTGATTATTATAGCTTTGTAGTATGATTTAAAATCTGGACACATGATACCTCCAGCTTTGTTCTTTCTCAAGATTGCTTTGGCTATTCAAGGTTTTTGGTGCTTTTATACAAATTTTAGGATTAGTTCTCATTCTATGAAATATTCCATTGGTATTTTGGATATGACTTGTGTTGAATCTTTCTCAAGATTGCTTTGGGTAGTATGGACATTTTAACTATTCTTTCAGACTGTGAGCACAGTATATTTGTCCATTTGTACCTTCTATTTCTTTCGTCATTATAGTTTTCAGATACAGGTCTTTAACTTTTTGGTTAAATTTATCCCCAGGTATTTTATTTTAATTTTTTTTTAACGTTTATTTATTTTTGAGACAGAGAGACAGAGCATGAATGGGGGAGGGTCAGAGAGAGGGAGACACAGAATCTGAAACAGGCTCCAGGCTCTGAGCAGTCAGCACAGAGCCCAACACGGGGCTCGAACTCACGGACTGTGAGATCATGACCTGAGCCGAAGTTGGACGCTTAACCGACTGAGCCACCCAGGCGCCCCACCAGCTATTTTATTTTTAATGCAATTGTAAATAGAATTGTTTTCATGATTTCTCTTTATGATAATGTGTTGCTAGTCTACAGAAATGAAATTGTTTTTTGTACATTTTGTATATTGCAACTTTACTGAGTTCATTTTTTAGTTCTAATAGTTTCTTGGTAGAGTCTTTAGGGTTTTCTATATAGTATCATGTCATCTTCAAATAATGATAGTTTTACTTCTTCCTAATTAGGATGACCTTTATTTATTTATTTTGTACAATTACCATTTCTAGGACTTCCAGCATTTTGTTGAATGAAAGTGCTGACAGTGCTCATCCTTATCTAGTTCCTGATCTTAGGAACTCAGGTTGAAAACTCAGGTTTTCAACATTGAGTATGATGTTAGCTGTCATCTTGTCTCTATATGCTCTATATTATGTTACCTCTCCACCCCTTTTGTTGAGAGTTATTATACATGGATACTGAGTTTTGTCCAATGCCTTTTCTACATCTATTGAGATGATCATATGATTTTTATCCTTCATCTTGTTAATGGGGTGTATCATGTTGATTGATTGTGGATATTGAATCATTTTTGCACTCCTGGAATAAATCCCAACTGATCATGGTGAATGAGACTTTAATGTATTGTTAAAGTCTCTCTTTCAATTTAATTAACACATACTGGTCTTACAGCATGTAGCAGAGGGAAAAAATTAAAATTTCTAAAATTTGCTATTGAAATGTCATTCCCAAGGAGTATTACCAAATATGTTCCTTTAAGCGTTAATTAGTGCTGTGGCACTCAGGTAACAGAGCATTGCTGTAAATAGATGTGCTTCTCTAAAACCACTTTTTCCTTGGTGCCTAAGTTCAGGTGGATTGATAGTAATAAACTCCAAACTTTCATCTCCTCATTTTCTCTTCTCTAAATACATAAAGAAAATATGAGAAAACATACATTGAGATTATGGATTATTTGATTGTGAATAATATTACATACACTTTTGATTTTCTTATTTTTGCTTTAGAACTCTTTGTTCTTTCCTCTCTCCTATATCTCTTTGAAATAAGTTAGACACTGGAGAGACAACTAAACCATTTCCCATCATATGTTTCCCTTCTTTGTCTCCTGAAGTTTATCATCCCAGAAAAGATGTTTTTTTTTTATATTTACATTAATATAATCATAAACCTATCATTGTTCAGTAAACTTGTTTTCACTCAATATGCTTTGAAAATGTATCTGTTGATACATTTAGACCTAGCTAGATTATTTAATGGCTGCTCTTTAAAAAAAAAAAAACAAACAAACCTGTATTTCATTATCCATCTCTTTACTGACTCTAGTACATGTAAAATATGGATCCTTCTTATAAATGTTTATGTATTTATTTTAGTAGCCTTTATTTAACTAGGCTCCTGTTTAGTATTAGATAAATTATGTAACTGAAAAGTAGGCACTCTTACAGTAATCGGTTTTGACAGCTTTTTAAATAAAATGATTTGGGGATATTAGAATGCTTTTAGGTATGTAAGTTGGTCAGGAACCTCGCCATCTTCTTGTATATTTTTGATTTTGATCAATGACATTTTCTACTTGCTTATATGAATATTCTATTATTTCATGAGTGTGTTCCATTATTTATAGTCAAAGCCTAGTTGATTGACCCAGTTTGGTATATTGTGTCTTTAAGTCATTTATCTCAGTCACTTGAGTGGACATATTTAAATATTTTGAGGTGGCAGGATTAGGATATACTATTTTAAATGTAGATCTATAGAACATGTCCTTCTAGCTGAGATTATAACACATTTTTTTAGACAGGAGTTGATTCAATATGTTTATCTGAATAAATATATCTTGTTAATGCACATAAACAGACACTACATGCAAAATTTGAAATTATTTATAATGAAATGAATGAATCAGGATAGTTGTTAAGCAGCAATAAGACATCTAGCAATATAACCAACTAGCTAAGAATAGTCTCAAAAACTTAAACGCAGATATTTGTATATTTTAAACTAAATATGTGAAGTAACAAATAGACAAATCAGTAGAAGTCTTGGTTAAAAAATTGAGAAATCTGGAGGTATTTATTCTAAATACTTTCCATGAGATATTGATTAAAAATATTTATGGAACTCTCAGTGAATACATATGCAGTACTCAATTATATTTAGTGGGAAAATCCATAAGACATAGGAGACCTATCTGGGCATGCAGAGAATCTATGACTAGATATGAATATGAAATATGAAATGAACTAACATAAAGGTCATAGTTAATAAGTATACACTGCTAATGTGGAAACTCTGAGAATTCTCTGTAATGTGAATTATTGGTATAAGCTCTTTCACCTAAAGGAATTTCTAGCTAACTGAAGTATTGAAATGGTGATTATGTTTAATATAATTATTTAAATGAAAACCACATGAAAGAGGACAGATTTTGTTTTCGTTTTGCTTTTTCTTTTCTTTTTTTGAGACCATGTGCGCACAAGTGAGGTGGGTGTAGAGGGAGAGAGATAAGCTTAAGCAGGCTCCATGCTCAGCATGGGCCAATGTGGAGCTGGATCTCACAACCCTGATATCATGACCTGAGCTGAAATCAAGAGTCAGACGCTTAACCTATTGAGTCACCCAGATACCCCAAAGAGGCCAAACTTTCTAAACAGAATATTCCATACAATATTACTATCAGGTATTGTATCTTTTTGTAATGAAATAACTTTCTGTCTCCTTTTGTGATATTAACACATCAGTTTTTATTCTCCTACTACAAAGGCACTGAGGAGAAAATGTATGTGTTTTCCCACACTGTTGCACAGAGATAAAGGTGTTAAAGGATACTGAATTGAAGGATGAAATTTTTTAGAATGGCCCTAGTTCAAAAAATTTGGGAGAAAATATGTTAAGTAAAACCAAATAGTTGCATTTGCTTTAGAATGACTCACAGACCATAAAATGTTAAAACCTTCAAAATGAACATTTTGCTTGCAGTATTTTGCTAATTTTATTAGCTCATAGAACTTAGAATGGCATCTTGAAAGCACCTGTGTTCCACAAAACACAATTTTGGTAATACCTGTATGTATTATTCCTTATTTATACAGGTGACTTACCTTACTAATTTGACTTCTGAATCTATAAACAACATTAAGAAAAATAAAAATTAATTTTAAAAATTGTTAAAGCTACTCTAAGTCCCTTAGATTTTCATATAAATGATCAAATCAGCTTGTCAATTTGTATAACAATGCCTAGTGAGATTTATGATTGATATTATTTTTTTACAATTTTTTTCTTTTATTTATTTATTTTTTAATATGAAATGTCAAATTGCTTTCCATACAACACCCAGTGCTCATCCCAAAAGGTGCCCTCCTCAATACCCATCACCCACCCTCCACTCCCTCCCACCCCCCATCAACCCTCAGTTTGTTCTCAGTTTTTAAGAGTCTCTTATGTTTTGGCTCTCTCCCACTCTAACCTCTTTTTTTTTTTCTTCCCCTCCCCCATGGACTTCTGTTAAGTTTCTCAGGATCCACATAAGAGTGAAAACATATGGTATCTGTCTTTCTCTGTATGACTTATTTCACTTAGCATCACACTCTCCAGTTCCATCCATGTTGCTACAAAAGGCCATATTTCATTCTTTCTCATTGCAACGTAGTATTCCATTGTGCATATAAACCACAATTTCTTTATCGATTTTTCAGTTGATGGACATTTAGGCTCTTTCCATAATTTGGCTATTGTTGAGAGTGCTGCTATAAACATTGGGGTACAAGTGCCCCTATGCATCAGCACTCCTGTATCCCTTGGGTAAATTCCTAGCAGTGCTATTGCTGGGTCATAGGGTAGGTCTATTTTTAACTTTTTGAGGAACCTCCACACTGTTTTCCAGAGTGGCTGCACCAGTTTGCATTCCCACCAACAGTGCAAGAGGGTTCCCATTTCGCCACATCCTCTCCAGCATCTAGTCTCCTGATTTATTCATTTTAGCCACTCTGACTGGTGTGAGGTGATATTTGAGTGTGGTTTTGATTTGTATTTCCCTGATGAGGAGTGATGTTGAGCATCTTTTCATGTGCCTGTTGGCCATCCAGATGTCTTCTTTAGAGAAGTGTCTATTCATGTTTTCTGCCCATTTCTTCACTGGGTTATTTGTTTTTCGGGTGTGGAGTTTGGTGAGCTCTTTATAGATTTTGGATACCAGCTTTTTGTCCGGTATGTCATTTGCAAATATCTTCTCCCATTCCGTTGGTTGCCTTTTAGTTTTGTTGGTTGTTTCCTTTGCTGTGCAGAAGCTTTTTATCTTCATGAGGTCCCAATAGTTCATTTTTGCTTTTAATTCCCTTGCCTTTGGGGATGTGTCAAGTAAGAAATTGTTGTGGCTGAGGTCAGAGAGGTTTTTTCCTGTTTTCTCCTCTAGGGTTTTGATGGTTTCCTGTCTCACATTCAGGTGCTTTATCCATTTTGAGTTTGTTTTTGTGAATGGTGTGAGAAAGTGGTCTAGTTTCATCCTTCTGCATGTTTCTGTCCAGTTGTCCCAGCACCATTTGTTAAAGAGACTGTCTTTTTTTCCATTGAATATTCTTTCCTGCTTTGTCAAAGATTAGTTGGCCATACGTTTGTGGGTGTAGTTCTGGGGTTTCTATTCTATTCCATTGGTCTATGTGTCTGTTTTTGTGCCAATACCATGCTGTCTTGATGATTACAGCTTTGTAGTAGAGGCTAAAGTCTGGGATTGTGATGCCTCCTGCTTTGATCTTCTTCTTCAAAATTACTTTGGCTATTTGGAGCCTTTTGTGGTTCCATACATACTTTAGGATTGCTGGTTCTAGATTCAAGAAGAATGCTGGTGCAATTTTGATTGGGATTGCATTGAATGTGTAGATAGCTTTGGGTAGTATTGACATTTTGACAATATTTATTCTTCTAATCCATGAGAATGGAATGTTTTTCAATTTCTTTATATCTTCTTCAATTTCCTTCATAAGCTTTCTATAGTTTTCAGCATACAGGTCTTGTACATCTTTGGTTAGATTTATTCCTAGGTATTTTATGCTTCTTGGTGCAATTGTGAATGGGAACAGTTTCTTTATTTGTCTTTCTGTTGCTTCATTATTAGTATATAAGAATGCAACTGATTTCTGTACATTGATTTTGTATCCTGTGACTTTGCTGAATTTATGTATCAGTTCTAGCAGACTTCTGGCAGAGTCTCTCGGATTTTCCATGTATAATATCATGTCATCTGCAAAAAGTAAAAGCTTGACTTCATCTTTTCCAATTTTGATGATTTTGATTTCCTTTTGTTGTCTGATTGCCGATGCTAGAACTTTCAACACTATGTTAAACAATAGCGGTGAGAGTGGACATCCCTGTCATGTTCCTGATCTCAGGTAGAAAGCTCTCAGTTTTTCCCCATTGACAATGATATTAGCTGTGGGCTTTTTATAAATGGCTTCTATGATGTTTAAGTATGTTCCTTCTATCCCGATTTTCTTGAGGGTTTTTATTAAGAAAGATTGCTGAATTTTGCCAAATGTTTTTTTCTGCATCAATTGACAGGATCATATGGTTCTTATATTTTCTTTTATTAATGTGATGTATCACATTGATTGATTTGCGAATGTTGAACCAGCCCTGCATCTCAGGAATGAATCCCACTTGATCATGGTGAATAATTCTTTTTATATGCTGTTGAGTTTGATTCTCTTATTGAGAACTTTTGCATCCATATTCATCAGGGATATTGGCCTGTAGTTCTCTTTTTTTTACTGGGTCACTGTCTGGTTTAGGAATCAAAGTAATGCTGGCTTCATAGAATAAGTCTGGAAGTTTTCCTTCCCTTTCCACATTTTGGAATAGCTTGGGAAGGATAGGTATTATCTCTGCTTTAAACGTCTGGTAGAACTCCCCTGGGAAGCCATCTGGTCCTGGAGTCTTATTTGTTGGGAGATTTTTGATAACTGATTCAATTTCTTCTCTGGTCATGGGTCTGTTCAAGCTTTCTATTTCCTCCTGATTGAGTTTTGGAAGTATGTGGGTGTTTAGGAATTTGTCCATTTCTTCCAGGTTGTCCAATTTGATGGCATATAATTTTTCATTGTATTCCCTGCTACTTGCTTGTATCTCTGAGGGATTGGTTGTAATAATTCCATTTTCATTCGTGATTTTATCTATTTGGATCATCTCCTTTTTCTTTTGAGAAGCCTGGCTAGAGGTTTGTCAATTTTGTTTATTTTTTTTTTTTTTCAAAAAACCAACTCTTGGTTTCATTGATCTGCTCTACAGTTTTTTTAGATTCTATATTTTTTTCTGCTCTGATCTTTATTATTTCTCTTCTTCTGGTGGGTTTGGGGTGTCTTTGTTATTCTGCTTCTATTTCCTTTAGGTGTGTTGTTAGATTTTGCATTTGGGATATTTCTTGTGCCTTGAGATAGGCCTGGATTGCAATGTATTTTCCTTTCAGGACTGCCTTTGCTGCATCCCAGAGCGTTTGGATTGTTGTATTTTCATTTTGATTTGTTTCCATCTATTTTTTAATTTCTTCTCTAATTGCCTGGTTGACCCATTCATTCTTTAGTAGGGTGTTCTTTAACCTCCATGCTGTTGGAGGTTTTTCAGACTTTTTCCTGTGGTTGATTCCAAGCTTCATAGCATTGTGGTCTGATAGTATGCATGGTATGATTTCAATTCTTGTATACTTATGAAGGGCTGTTTTGTGACCCAGTATGTGATCTATCTTGGAGAATGTTCCATGTGGACTCGAGAAGAAAGTATATTCTGTTGCTTTGGGATGCAGAGTTCTAAATATATCTGTCAAGTCCATCTGATCCAATGTATCATTCAGGGCCCTTGTTTCTTTATTGACCATGTGTGTAGATGATCTATCCATTTCTGTAAGTGGAGTGTTAAAGTCCCTTGCAATTACCACATTCTTATCAATACGGTTGCTTATGTTTGTGAGTAATTGTTTTATATATTTGTGAGCTCCTGTATTTGGTGCATAGACATTTATAATTGTTAGCTCTTCCTGATGGATAGACCCTGTGATTATTATATAATGCCCTTCTTCATCTCTTGTTACAGCCTTTAATTTAAAGTCTAGTTTGTCTGATATAAGTATGGCTACTCCAGCTTTCTTTTGACTTCCAGAAGCATGATAGATAAGTCTCCATCCCCTCACATTCAATCTGAAGGTGTCCTCAGGTCTAAAATGAGTCTCTTGTAGACAGCAAATAGATGGGTCTTGTTTTTTTTTTTTATCCATTCTGATATCCTGCGTCTTTCGGTTGGAGCATTTAGTCCATTTACATTCAGTGTTATTATAAAAAGATATGGGTTTAGAGTCATTGTGATGTCTGTAGGTTTCATGCTTGTAGCAATGTCTCTGGTACTTTGTCTCACAGGATCCCCCTTAGGATCTCTTGTAGGGCTGTTTTAGTGGTGACGAATTCCTTCAGTTTTTGTTTGTTTGGGAAGACCTTTATCTCTCCTTCTATTCTAAATGACAGACTTGCTGGATAAAGGATTCTTGGCTGCATATTTTTTCTGTTCATCACATTTAAGATTTCCTGCCATTCCTTTCTGGCCTGCCAAGTTTCAGTAGATAGATCCGTCACTAGTCTTATCAGTCTCCCTTTGTATGTTAGAGTCTGTTTATCCCTAGCTGCTTTCAGAATTTTCTCTTTATCCTTGTATTTTGCCAGTTTCATTATGATATGTCATGCAGAAGATCGATTCAAGTTACATCTGAAGGGAGTTCTCTGTGCCTCTTGGATTTCAATGCCTTTTTCCTTCTCCAGATCAGGGAAGTTCTCAGCTATGATTTCTTCAAGTACACCTCAGCCCCTTTCTCTCTCTTCCTCCTCTGGAATCCCAATATGTGTATATTATTACGTTTTATCACATCACTTAGTTCTCTAATTCTCTCCATATTCCTGGATTTTTTTATCTCTCTTTTTCTCAGCTTCCTCTTTTTCCATAATTTTATCTTCTAATTCACCTATTCTCTCCTCTGCCTCTTCAATCTGAGCTATAGTCGCCTCCGTTTTATTTTGCAGCTCATTTATCACATTTTTTAGTTCCTCCTGACAGTTTCTTAGTCCCTTCATCTCTAGCAATAGATTCTCTGCTGTCCTCTATACTTTTTTCAAGCCCAGTGATTAATTTTATGACTATTATTTTAAATTCATTTTCTGTTATATTGCTTAAATCATTTTTGATCAGTTCGTTAGCTGTCGCTACCTCCTGGAGTTTCTTTTGAGGATAATTCTTCCTTTTTGTCATTTTGGATAGTCCCTGGAGTGGTGGGGAACTGCAGGGCTCTTCCCCTGTGTTGTCTGGGGTAACTTGCGTTGGTGGGCGGGGCCACATTCAGACCTGACGTCTGCCCCCAGCCCACCGCTGGGGCCACAGTCAGACTAGTGTGTACTTTATCTCCCCCTCTCCCAGGGGCAGTACTCACTGTGGAGTGGTGTGGGCCCTGTCTGGGCTACTTGCACACTGCCAGGCTTGTGCTGCTTCCATGGGATCTGGCGTATTAGCCGGGGTGGATCCGCAAGGTGCACAGGGGCGGGAGGGGCAGGCTCAGCTGGCTTTGCCTTCCACGGTCTGCTTCTGGAGGGGCCCTGTGCCACCGGGAAGGAGGCAGACCCGTCGAGGGGATGGATCCACAGAAGTACAGCATTGGGTGTTTTTTACGGTGCAAGCAAGTTCCCTGAGGGGAACTGGTTCCCTTTGGGATTTTGGCTGGGGGATGGGTGAGGGAGATGGTGCTTCCCAGCGCCTTTGTTCTTGCCAAGCTGAGCTCTGTCCTCTGGTGCTCAATAACTCTCCCTCTTGTTGTCCTTTAGCCCTTCCACTCTCTGCTCTCCGAGTAGAGCTGTTGATTTATAATATTCCAGATGTTAAGTCCCTCTGGCTGTCAGAACACCCTCCGTCCAGCCCCTCTGCTTTTGCAAGCCAGAGTCGGGGGCTCTGCCTTGCCCCGCGGGCTGCCCCTCCACCCCCCAGCTCCCTCCCGCTAGTCCGTGTAGCACACACCACCCCTCACCCCTTCCTACCCTCTTTTGTGGGCCTCTTGTCTATACTTGGCTCCGGAGAATCCGTTCTGCTAGTTTTCTGGGTTATTTAGGCCGATGGGGGTGGAATCTAAGTGATCAGTAGGACAGTGAGCCCAGCGTCCTCAAACACCGCCATCTTCCCAGTTCTCCTGAAGTGAGTAACTCTTTAGAGTGGCCTATGATTGATATTATAATTCATCTATAGATAAGCTTGGGGAAAGTAAACTTCTTAATAATATTGAATCTTTTAGTTTATGAATGTGGTATAGTTATCTATTTATTTAAATTGTCTCTAATTTCTGTCAGTAATATTTTGTGGTTTTAGACTCAGAATCTTATATATCTTTTATTAAGTCTAGTCCTGGAAATGTCGTATTTTTATGATACTATTGTAAATAGTATCATTTTAAGATTTCAGTTTCCTGGGGTACTTGAGTGGCTCAGTCAGCTAAGTGTTTGTCTCTTCATTTTGGCTCACCGTGATGTCATGGTTCATGGGATTGAGCCCTTGCCGGGTTCTGCACTGACCGTAGGGATTCTCTCCTACCCCTTCTCTCTTTGCTCTTCCCTGGCTTACTGGCATGCACACACGTGCGTTCTCTCTCTCTTTCTCTCTCTCTCCCAAAATATTAAAAAATAAAATTTCAATTTCTTAGTATAAAGAAATGTAATAAATTATTGTATTTTGGCTCCATATCCTGTCATCATGCTAATTTTACTTATTCTAGAATTTTTCTTGTAGCTTCCTTAGGACTTTCTATGTAAACAAGTTGTTCTCTCTGAATGAAGACAGCTTTATTCCTTCTTTCCCATTATTGTTGCTGTATATCACTGCCTAAAGCCCTCAGTACAATACCTAGAAGAAGTTGGAGTGGACAACCTTATGTAGATCCTGATCTTACAGAATAATCATTCAGTTTTACCACTGAGTATCATATCAGCTATAGGTTTTTTATAGCTGCCCTGTCAAATTAAGGAAATTCTCTCATTTTCCAAGTGTGCTGAGAACTTTCTTTTAATGCATGAATGTTGAATTTTGTCAGAGGATTTCTCTTTAAGTATTAAGCTGATCATGAGTTTTCCCCTTTATTCTTTTAATGTGGTAAATTACATTATTGATTTTCACTTAATTTTTCATTCCTATGAGAATTCCTAGTTGATCACAATGTATTTTCCCATCATATGGTTCTGTATTTGATTTTCTAATATTTTGCCCATATGTCTATCAGGGCTATTGGTCTGTCGTTTTCTTATAATGTCTTGATCAGATTTTGGTGTCAGGATTGTACTGGCATCATACAGTAACTTGGAAAGTATCCCCCTGTTGTCAGTTTTGTAAATGGGGTTTTGTAAGTTTGGTCCTATTTTTTCCTTAATGTCTGACAAATTTACCAATGCAAATCTCTTTTGTTGAGGTTGGGCTTTTAATTATGAATTGGATTATTTTTATTGATAGAATGCAATTTTGATGATCTATTTTATTTTGAGTCAGTTTTAATAGCTTATTTAAGTTTATTTATTTATTTTGAGAGAGAGAGAGAGCAAGTAGGGAAGAGGCAGAGAGAGAGGGGAAGAGAATCCCAAGCAGGCTCTGACACCACAGAACCCTATTCAGGGCTCAGTCCCATGAACTATGAGATCATGACCTAAGCCAAAATCAAAAGTCAGACTCTTAACCAACTGAGCCAACCAGGCACCACAATAAGGAATTATTCTTTTCATTTAAGTTTTCAAGTGTATTGGCATATGCTGTTTATAGTAATCTTTTTTAATTGTAGGTTCTAGTGATAACACCTTTTTTTATTCCTGTTATTGGTATTTTGTGTTTTTACCTTATTTCTTGATTAACCTTGCCTAACTGCTTATCAATTTTATTAATCTTTCTAGAGAACCAGATTTTTACTTCTCTTAATTCTAACATTTACTTTGTATTTATTGATTTTTCCTCATGTTTGTTATTCCTACTTTGGATGTAGCTTTTTCTTTTTAACGTAGCTTCTTAAGTAGCTTCTTTTTTTAATTTTTTTTTTTCAACGTTTATTTATTTTTGGAACAGAGAGAGACAGAGCATGAACGGGGGAGGGGCAGAGAGAGAGGGAGACACAGAATCGGAAACAGGCTCCAGGCTCTGAGCCATCAGCCCAGAGCCCGACGCGGGGCTCGAACTCACGGACCGTGAGATCGTGACCTGGCTGAAGTCGGACGCTTAACCGACTGCGCCACCCAGGCGCCCCCTTAAGTAGCTTCTTAAACTTTGATAATTTATTATAAACCTTGCCTTTCAAATATAGGTATCTAAAGTTACAAATATCTCTATAAGTTGTGCTTTAACTACATCCCATAGATTTTTCAGTCTTTGTTTTTATTTTCATTTTCTGGAGAATATTTTCTGCTTTCTGATGAACTTTTTCTTTGATCAAAGGATTATTTTTCTCAATGCTTTTATATTTTTACTTTTTATTGAAGTGCAGTTGACACAAAATGTTACATTAGTTTCAGTTGTACAACATAACGATTGGACAAGGTTATATGTTGTTGTATACTCACTACAAGCGCAATTATCATATGTAACCTTACAACACTTACAATACCATTGACAGTATTCCCAAGACTGTATCGCCATCACTTATTCATTCCATATCTGGAAGCCTATATCTCCTACTCCTCTTTACCCATTTTGCCCACTCCCCTCCCCTCTAGCAACCATCAATTTGTTCTCTGTATTTATGGGTCTCTTTGTGCTTTTTGTTTGTTTACTTATTCATTTGTTTTGTTTTTTAGTTTCCAGATACAAGTGAAATCATGTGGTATTTGTCTGACTCATTTCACTTAGCAGAATACCCTGTAGGTCCATCCATGTTGTGGCAAATGGAAAGATCTCATTTTTTTTATAGCTGAGAATAGTACATTGTGTAAATACTGTATCTTCTTTATCCTCTCGTTTTAAGTCATAACAAGGGTGAGCTATCAGTTTGTTACTGGCAAAAAATTATTACTGTTAAGGGAATGAGTTTTTGTCTGTTTTACCAAAGATCTTAAGGATCAATTAATAAATATCAATAGGAACTGGGAAGTGCCAGCCTGATGTGGGAGCAAAGTAGGGTAGGATATTAAAGGGTACAGAATAAAGGCTATATAAAAGAAAGTTTATTGATATGTGGAATTCTCCCATGATTCATTATTTATTATCCTATCAAAGACACTTGGACCCTGTCCTAATGTGTTACAGTTGAGAAGAAACGTATGCTTTGGGGCCTATGCCCACTGTCCATTCCTACCCTTTTGGGCTCATCGTAGGCCTATCACACAACATAGGGATGGGGGGCTGAGGAACAGGTTTACTGCTTTTCACAGGACCCTCTCTATCTGATTGTTGTGTTTCCTCTGTGTTGGAGGTGGATGTCTCTAGTGGACACTAAGGAACAGTACAAAATTTGCACACTTTGTGCCCACTCTCATAATTCGATCCAAAGCTTAGTTCCCCAAACATTTTTCTCTCATTTTCCAACTTACACTTCCAGGGCCTTGACCAACTAGCCAAGTCACTGAATACTTTTAGCCCAAATACGGCCCTCCATATTTCCATCCACTTCTCCCCCTATTCTAAGTCAATAATCAGGTTTATAGCTCACACTTTTGACTAACAGAGAGGATTTTTTTCTCATTGTTTTATTTCAGGGATATTTCTGACATAGATAGATTTTAGCAGCAACCTATTTTTTATTCAATATAAAGGAGGCAACCCATCATGCACAAGACCTTGGTAATTTTATTTCTTGCTCAACTGGTCATAGGAAACTCCCTAACAGGTATGACCTGAAGGAGATCTATGGATATGAAGACCAGAAAAATATGGATTTATCATTTGAGTTCCTTGGCCACTTTATTGTTGAAACTTACCTATGCACTTTGGACGTGTTTGGGTCAAATCCCCCAAAATTTCCATCATATGATTTGATTTTAAGCCCATTGGAGAAACTCTGTGAGCCAGCATAGGGCACATGTCTCAGATATCCCATCCAAGGGATGGTCAAGCTTATTTATATACCCAATTCTGTCAGTCATTGGTTAGGCATTGTTCCTACAGGGTGCTAACTTGTAGGTACTTCTGGTCTATAACACAGGCAGACAGAACAGGCCTCCAATAATCAGAAAACTCTCTGACAGTTGAAGGTTGGCCTTTGGTCTGATGTGAATGAGAAACAGTTGTTAGATAATATTTTATGTAAGTACATGATAGTGGTAGATCTTCGATTGTACTGCAGTTGGTCACAAATTTTTGGAGTAGTCTTTAAATTTTAAATATTTTAATTTTTTAAATGGGAATAGGTTATTTCGGTTCAAATTACAAATAACACAAAAAGCCCTGTAGCACAATGTTTCCAATAATGTTCCCCTCACTAGTTGCAGTCATTATTAGTTTCTTAAGTGTTTTCTGAAAGTTATTAATGAGTTTACAGACCACAACGCATTCATATACATTTCGGTGTTCTATTTTTAATCATTTTGTTCTTTGCCAATTTTATGGGAGAAAGTGGTATTTTTCATTATCTTTTTTATGAATGAGGTAGACCATTTTTTTGAGATACTTATAGACTACTTGAATTTTCTCTGCATAGGCTATGCTGATGTCTTCTGCATATTTTCTACTTTTTCTTAATCAGTTTTTTAGTTGTTAGAAGGATATTTCCTATATTAAATAGTTGTGTTGCAATGTAGGATGCTTGATTTATATATAGTTTTATTTATCCGTCTTTCTAGTCTTAACATTTTTTTTATTTCATAACTTCAAGAGATGCTCTCATGTTTTCTCCTATTGTTTTTTATTTCTCCATATTTCCTATGTAACTATTTTCTTTTGTGTAAAATATGACTATCAAATTATCCTAATACAATTTATTAAACCATGAATGTTTTGACCATGAATTTGAAATATAATCTTTATCATTTGATAGGTTTCTGAATGTAGTTTTTGCCATTTTTGAATTTAACAATCTTTTGTAATTGTACAATGCCACTTTTAAGTTTTAAAAAGTCTAAATTCCTTATTATAGATATATTAATCTTAAGCAATAACACACAGTTTGAAAGCACATAATGAAACAACAACATTCTAGTCCTCATCATCTAAAATTAAAGAAGACTTTAAAATATTAAGTGCAGACTTTTTAAAGAAAAAAGGATTGGAGCAATATACCAGATCAACTTTTTTAGAAAGTTAAGATTATTTTTAAAAAAAAGTTTTGCTATTAACATCTCATGTATAAAGCTCTTATGATTTTGTATTGTTCTAACATGCTTTTGTCTAAAAGTAAGACAAATTAACTCAAAAATTAAAGCTAAAGTTTATTGCCGTAAGGCTCCTGATTTATCTGACTTTATCTGGCTTCATTTATTTTCTGCAGCTAATAATTTAATATGATAAAATAGAAGGTAGAAACAAATTAGAATACTAACAGTTTCTTTAAATTTAAAATATGCAAGACAGGGGAAGTCACTTGGTATCATGGTTCTAAGTATGGCAGATTGTTCATTATATACCCAAAAGCCTTTTCAAACCATCTGGTCTGCTAAGACCTGAATTTTCAACAGATAGAGATGCACTCCCCCCCCCCCTTTTTTTTCCCCAGCCGTAGGGGTCACATCATGATCAGTCTAAACCTGTCAGTGTTCTCTCCAGTTTCTTTTATTTGGTCCCTGGAGGAACACTGTAATCAGAATCTGCTAGAGAGCATCTCAGATTTCCTTTTTCCAGGAGAGGAGAAGAGTGCTTGCTTGTGCCATCTCTTCTCATTTCTTTTTGTCTTGAATTAAGGTGTGATGCCTGGAGTTGTGGCAGCCAACTTGCACTCTGAGGGAAAATCCCTAAAGATCACAAAATGGTCATTATTGTCACAGAGATAACAATATTGATCTACCAAATCAATCACTATATGCACACAGAACTATAGTTTTGGGGGAAGAATCATTATGCAATTGAAAATAGCTCTAAGGTGTTCACTTGTGTTTGTTCCTGATTTGATATATTACCTTATTTAAGTATATAATACTGTTAGGCCTATTGCAAAAATATTTCAAATAGAGGATTCGAAAGTCTTCAAAAATTTGACGTCAACCCTTTTTATATGATTTTGTCAGAACACAGAACGCAGACCACCCTGTTGTTTTCAGTATTGAAGGCTCTGTGGCCTCCTATATCATGATCGCCAATGATCACTGACTTATGGTATTCATGGTCCTGTATAATCCTTTTTCCTTCATCATGGGTTGGACTTAGTGAATTCACTTGGAGAGAATAGAATGCACTAGAAGTGATGGGTTGTTATTTCTGAGCTGAGGTTACAGAAAGACTGGCATGCATCTCAGGTGATTTCTCTGACTCTCTGTGCTATACTCTGAGCTACTATATAGGAGAAAACCACTCCTTTGGTATTTCTCTCTTACCCCTCCACTACTACCTCACTCCCAACATTTCTGACACCATAAGTGTTTTTTGTTTTTTGTTTTTTTTTTTTTTTCCGGAGGAGGGGATAAGGTAGTTTCCCACACTAAGCAATCTTCTGCAGTACCACCTCAGTGTCCTACAATTCAGTTCAATTCTGACCCTTAACTGAAATTTGCACAGACCCTACAGGTTAAAGACTGTTCCACAAACTAGCCTGTACTTCCACCCACCCACTTCCTCCAACTCACTTCAGATGCCAATCTGAGTAGTAGGCCCCAGATTACCCACAACTTCTGTCTCACTTGGTTACAAATCTAAGGTCCCATGACCCCTTTCTTGGATTTGATCATTTCCTAGACTAGCCCGCAGAACTCAGTGAGAAACTTACATGTATCAGTTTATTATATAATAAACGATGTGATGAAGGATGCAGATAAATAGATATATAGGTTGAGGTCTTGAAGTTTGTCTAGTGCAGCAGCTTTGGTTCACGTGGAGTTGGGTTATAGAAGCTCCCTGAACCCCACACTATTGAGGGTATTATGAAGGTTTCATCATGTAGGCATGGTGGATTGTTAACTTCATTTCCAACCCCTCTCTCCATTCCTGAGAATGGGGAGGTGGCACTGAAAGTCCCAAACTTCTACATGGATTTGTCTTTGTGATGGTCAGGTCCCATCCAGGAGTTCGTGAAGAGCCACCTCTTCAGAACAAAAACCACTTTTATCACCCAGGAGATTCAAGGGATTTAGGAGGTTAGGGTCAGATGTCCCTATCACTAAGGTTAATTACAAAGATCTTAGGAATTCTGTGTCAGGAACTAGGGTCAAAGACTAAATGTTAGAACAAAAGACTCTCCTAGCAATTCTATTTTCAAAGGCTTTAAGAGCTTGTGTCTGAAGAACCAGGAGTCAGAACCTGTGTGTATATTTCTTATTATTTCACAGCTGCACTAAGGAATGCCCACTTAGGAATTTAAGTTTCTGGCCAATGGCCAGTAAGGATCTGAGCCCTTCCTAATACATAAAAGGCTGAGTTTGAAAGCACATCTACCCTGCTAGAGCCATAAAATGATTCCAATCCAGACAATACCTTGATTACAGCCTGGGATTTGCTTCATGTACAAAAGCAGGAAAATCATGAAAAATGTTACACAGCTGCCGCTCATTAGTGTCGTCATTCACCACTTAGTCTTCTCTTAGTCTCTCTTTCTCGTTCGGTGTGTGGTAGTGTTTCATTAGCACACATACAGATACCCTTTAGTCTCTGATTCCTTCTCATCTACATTAATTTGTCTGTTAAAATTTTGCTTGCACTAAACACAATTGTAATGAAAGTAAAATATTTTCTTCCCTTCAGTGATAGTCTTTAAATAGTTGGTGCTTATTATATTACATTCACTCACCTTTCAAAATTTTTTTCTCTCTTTCCCACTGAGAGATACACACTTAGCAATAATAAAAGCTAAGTGCAGTACAATAAAAATATGTGGAAAGGATTTCAGTTTCAGAGTAAAATGGTGGATTTACTATGAAATGTTTACATTTTATTCATCATCTTAGAACATAACTATGTTACTTTTATTAAGTTGTTTCTCAGCTATGAACTCACCCTCCAAACTTGGCATTTGGATGCCGAGGCTGGTACTCTGCCAACCACATGCTTTCTTTGCCAACTGGTTCCCCTTTAGGTTCTGTCAGCAGGGACACTGGAGTGAGTGCAGAAGATAGGAAGGGAGAGAGGGATTTCCCCTTCTTTTTGGAGTGCTGTTTTGTTGGCATTGCTCCAGCATTGCCCTTCACCTTGGGCAACCGCAGTTGGTTCTCGTTCTCAGCTTCTTTACTCTCAGAAGCAGCCTTGGCAGCAAAGCCAGCATCAACCAGCTGGCCTCCCTCCCTCAGAGTCTGGGTCCAGCTGCACAAGGGTCCTCTTTCAGGCTCCAGAGATAGTAACATTAGCCCTACAGTGTGTGCTCCTCAGAGGCTTTGGTTCTAGATCTTTGGTTCTAGTTCCTCCAAACTGCCAGCTTCTGATTATCTACCTCTTCCCTTTGGTCTCTGAGCCTTAATTATATTAGCTACTTCTTGCAACTATTACTTCTTTTCATCTCAGTATTTTTTGTCCCCTTGACTTTTTAATATCAGCTTCACTAATTCTATGTGTAACATTTTTTAAAAAAAATAACTACTTTGGTTTCCGTTTTCCTACCTTGACTTTGGTACATAATATAGTAATAGAATAATTTATTTGGGAAGAATTTCAAATCCATAATAAAGTAGGACATAAGGCCAAAATATAGGTCCCATGAAGTTTATATTATATGCTGATTATTTTGAAATGTGGTTTGGAGTACTAAATGCTGGTCTTACAACACAAGTAGATAATGACAGTCTCTTCTAAAGGAACACTTCAATAGGCATAATAAATCAGATGGCGATGAGCCAATTCCTCATGTCTTCCCTGGTTCAGAGAAGACCTCCAACCTCCATTAATCACCTCTTTCTCTGAATTTATATTTGTTTTATATGCTCTGCTCCCAAATTTCATAGTTCTCGTATATATATATATATATATATATATATATATATATATATATATATATATATATATATATAATTTATGCTATATCACTTTTTTCTTACCATAAAAGGTTGCAAGCTTCTTGTGGATAATTAATCCTTTCCTTGTCTTTTATTTATCAGTGTGCCTAGCACCACCATTTTGAAATATAACATTATTTGACAAGTAATTTTATGACAAATTTTTCCTGAATGCTCTACATATATTTATAAAGAAATATTTCTTTTTTTCTTTTCATTTTTTAAAGTATAATTTATTGTCAAATTGTTTTCCATACAACACCCAGTGCTCATCCCAACAAGTGCCCTCCTCAGTGCCCATTAGCCATTTCCCCCTCTTCCCCACCCCCATCAACCCTCAGTTTGTTCTCAGTATCCAAGAGTCTCTTATGGTTTGCCTCCCTCCCTCACTCTGTAACTTTTTTTTTCCCCTTCCAATCCCCCATGGTCTTCCGTTAAGTTTCTCAAGATCCACCTATGAATGAAAATATATGGTATCTGTCTTTCTCTGACTGACATATTTCACTTAGCATAATACCTTCCAGTTCCATCCATGTTGCTGCAAATGGCTAGATTTCATTCTTTCTCATTTCCAAGTAGTATTCCATGTGTATATAAACCATATCTTCTTTATCCATTCATCAGAAATATTTCTTTTAAAGGGGTCAGGGAAAAGGAATATGGTAATTGCATAGGTAAAAAAGGAAAGGGCTAACAAATATTGATAAGTAGATTATAATTTTTTGACTTAATTAATAAAAAGTGCTTGCCAAAATGTCACCAAAAATACATTGTTAAATATTTCCTAATTATTAAATTCAACATTTGATTAATATTTGATGAATGATAAATTTACAAATATTTGAATTACTGAAAGATTGATAATTCTGTTTAAATTTATATGTTTCAAATTTACATTAAGTAAAATGAAATAAATGCTTACTTGTCTGTATTTTATTTAACTCCACTAAAAATTAATATTTCTATTTTATATATAAGAAAATATGCTCCAGGTCACAGAGCTAGTCTACAGCAGAACTGGGAAGTCAACTCAAGCATTATAAGTTTCTCACAAGTGGGATATCTAAACCCCAGTACTTAGACAAATAAAATCTTTGTCATAATTTTTACACAAGAAAAAAATGTTTGAAAATTTACAAAGATTATTTCTAGTCTTCAGGGGTATTTCAATTTCTTGATAAAACATTCTAGTGGTTTGAGAGATCTTTGTTCATATTACACAGCTACTCCACAATTGTGACTTCTAGTCAATGATTTAACCTCCTTATGTCAGAGTATTCTCATCTGATAAATATATGTAACAATAATTTCTTCAGAGGGACTTTTTTGTTTAAAGATAAAATGAAAAACAAAATCAATTAAACACATGGATATTATTTCGATTCAAGCATGTGATACAAAGCACACTGCCAAACACATAGTTGATGCTCAAAAGCCAACACATACTTACCAAAGTGTGTATTCAGCCCTTTTTTTAAATTGAGGTATAGTTGGCATATAATATTGTATTAGCTTCAAGTGTACAACATAATGATTCAATATTTGTAAATATTGAAAAATGATCAGAATAAGTCTAGGTAACCTCTGTCACCATATACAGTTACAAATTTTTTTTCTTGTGATGAGGACTTTTAAGATACACTGTTATACCAACTTTCAAATATGCTATTAACTATAGTCACCATGCTGTACATTACATCCCCATGACTGTAGCCAATATTTTTTTTATAAGCCTACGTTGGAGTTCATTATCTCTCTACTCAAGAAAACTCTTAACCTTAATCTATTTAAGGTAGAAATGCACAAAACTCTCTACTAATTTAAATGCTTTGTAGAATCTCTGATCCTTTTGGCAGTTTTATTGTTATATACACATAATTTTTATGATTTGCAAAATGTTAGCCCTTGTTTGAAACAATGGTTTTCTCATTATACATTTGAGTGCTATCTTGAATCGTGGAAGAGCTGCAAATAGAGAACAATGTAGTGTGCATAAAAGGATGTAGATAGTCCTCACATCAACTTGCTGGCAATGGAGTGCATGCATTAATGAGAGAGTATGGGCTCTTTTATAATACCAATGTGGTTGAAATCCTACATAGACATCTCTGAATTAACTGGAAAGGATCTACAGCTTCCCAGAGATTTTAAATCCTTTGAAACATATTTTTAGCATCAATTCTAAGTTGCTGTAACAGAGATAGAGTGACTTCAATAGCATAGAATGCATTTCTTCTCACCTAATAATCTGCCTGGTCCAGGCCAGTAGGACATCTCTGCTCCATAAGGTTGTTCAGGTAACCAAGCTTCTTCCTTCTTAGTTGTTCTCTTCTCTCCTAGGTGCTTTCCCTGTCTGCAGAGTGAAAGCTAGTCGATTTCTATTTGAAGTCCACCTTCTGGGAAAGAAGAAAGAAGGTGAATGTAAGGTAAATAACTCCTTTATAACAAGGGATACAGAAGTTGTACTCATTACTTGTACTCCATTTTATTTGCAAAAACTCAGTCACATAAATACATGTAACTGTAAGGAAATTATATTTCATTTAGTCTCAGAATGGAGTCAAACATGAGAATTTTTTTAAAAAATTCTTTTGAGACCAAGAACCTGATAAAATTTCCATATGTTCTACTCCATATGTCTTAAAATACATATTTTCTCTCGTTAAGATATAGGGTTCTGTACATATAGATATATGAGTATATTTCACATATAATCAATTCATTGTTCTTGTACACTTATATGTGTATTAAGTTTGAGTATTTATCAGTTTCTTATACAAGTATGTTACATTCACCCACTGTCAGTATAGTTTTTTTTTTTTTCCTCTTTGTTATTTGATCAGTGTATGGTTTTATCTCTTTCTGGGAAACTTATTAGTGCATGCAAGTTCATAAATGTTACATCTTCTTGGTGGGTTCATTTCTTCTTTATCTCTCTTAATAGTTTGGCACAAGTAATACTGTCCTTTTATTAGTATTACCCCAAATACTTTCTGTTAGTTGGTATTTAATTTTTTCTGTTTTAAATTGTAAGTGTGGTCACCATCTACTGAAAGCAGAGGTAGGGCTTTCTTGCCTAGAAAGATGTGATTGTGACTTTTCCTACTTAACATGGATGATTTTGTTGCTAAAGTTTTAGCTCATTCTTTATGTCTTCACTGGCCTTTCCCAGTTAATATTAAGTTCAAAACTGGTTTCAGGTATGTCTTAATGATTAATAGTAACACTTTATCCTTAAAGTTTTCTCTAAGGATAAAAACTTTTTTTAAATAAAAAGATAGCTATAATTATATCTGGAATAGCCAGGTCTGCAGATTAAGTATCTGCAAAGATTTGTAACATTTTATATGCCAAGAATATTTTAAAGTCTTTGGCAAAGTTGATTCTGTCAGAGATTAACCATTGCCCAACCACCCACTTTTTAAATAAGCCCTTGAAAGAAACTCCTAACTGTAGAGAACAATCTGAGGGTTTCTGGAGGGGAGGTGGGCAGGGGGATGGGTTAAATGGGTGATGGGCATTAAGGAGGACATTTGTGATGAGCACTGGGTAGTATATGTAAGTGATGAATCACTAAATTCTATTCCTTAAACTAATACTATGTTCTATGTTAAATAACTAGAATTTAAATAAAAATCTGAAACTTTAAAAAAAGATTAAAAATAAAAATATATTTTTTGCTATTTGCAAAAAAATTTAAATTAAAAATAATAAATAAGTCCTTGAAGTCTGTATTTCATTTCCCTCAGTCCCCTGAAATTGCTCTAAAGCAGACAACCATCTAATTGCCAACTGACAGAATTTTACTTGGAGCTGGAAGCAACTTGTGGACATTTCTGTCCTCTATCTCAGTAGGTGAGGAAACTGCCATTCAGGAGTATGGGTAGTTCATCCTGTTTGCATCTCTAGCTCCTCTTTAAATCAAACTATTTTGTGGCTTTGATAAAACAGCATTATCCTGATAATTTTCTTGACTCTTAGTGCCATGATTCTTTCTCATTTTCCAGGTCCTCTATTCTGAGTCCAAAACTTAGACAAAGATAGAGCTTTAGTTCTCCTTTCTTTGTACATTTTCTTCCTTAGTTACCTGTTTATCTCCATTGTCTTAACTGTCATTTTCAGAGTAGTAGCAACCTCTAGCCATAGCTTCCCTCCAAATTATTCTTGAATTCTAGCCACTGACCCAACATTTCCAGTGGCACTGACACTCCATGAAATCAACATCTCCTTGTCCTTTCTTCCCTTTATTTCATTACTCATGAAGATCTATTAATTCTTCTCTAGAAATATAAACTTTTAAAAGGCATGTGTACTTTAAATAAACATGAATATTAAGGACTAAATATCAACTGCAATAAATGTTTCTGAAAAGAAGATATTTCAACCTCTTTATAAAATACTGGCTTTGGTCATGGTTTAATAAATGTACATTTTTACTTTTTGATATCTAATACATAGATTGAAGTCATTGGGAGTAAGTTCTCAAATTACCCACTTTCCTTTCCATTTAAAATTTTCCTCTTTACCTTGTGTCTGCTTTCTCCACAATATCTGTGTTCTGTGGTGTTCACTAACAATAAAACTAATAGAAGAGCAGAAGGTGACTGTGTCCTTAATGAGCTGGCTATTAGCTTTTTAAGAACATATTTTGATCTACCCTTATAACATCTGGATATAAATTTGTAATTTATTTAGAACCTTGCATTTATGTGTGTTATGTCCCCTGTTTGAAGGTGAGAACATATGCTTATGAGTTTTACTCATTTGTTAGTGGTATTTAACATATAAAAGCATTTTGCAATATCCAAGCAGTATTACCAGTATGTCAAAAAGCTTTAAACGTTGTTTAATATTTTTTTGAGGTAGCTATCCCACCTACTTTCTTTTCCCATATTGCCTATTAAATATACCGGCCATCTGGATTCCTACTTGCTGTTCAAGAATTCATTTAAACAAAATCTCACAATTTAGTTGGTTAATAATCCTTTTAGTATCACGATGCTGAAGAAATAAATTCACTGGCTAACCTTGTAGAAAAGTAGGCTGTGTATAAAATTTATCCATTGGCCACTTAGGCCCTAGATGTTATCAGAAAACAATTTAAGTGTCTATGCAAGTATGTAGATATATACTTATTATGAGGGAATGTAGTTACAGACATGAAATATAGTATGTCATGAGAAGCACAGTTAAAATAAGAAAAAATATTATATAAATTACTGATGTAAATAAAGCATTCAGAGAACTTTAGGATATTCAGAATTATGCTGCCAAGACATCTAAATGAATGAAAGTCATAAATTGGATGCTTTAAAATAAAATGTATAAATCTTCTCGCTTGCAAATTTGGATTAGGAAATATATAAATTATCACAGGTGTGTTAACGTGGGCTTAGCTTTGATTATAAATCAAACCCAAACTGAATGCATTTGTAATTTGGGCCCTGCTACCAAAAAGCCGTATGACTTTTATGGGTCTGTTTTCTTCCTCACTCAGAAATGAGAGGATGGGTTGAATCAGAGTTGAGAGGAAAAAAAAAATCTGTTTCTCTTGCATGTGAATCCAGATGTTTCTGTGCAGAAACCATCAGTCTGTTATATACTTACCTTAGCTGATATTTCTTTTTTCTTTCAATGTATGAAGTTTATTGTCAAATTGGTTTCCATACAACACCCAGTGCTCATCCCAAAAGGTGCCCTCTTCAATATCCATCACGCTCAACCCTCATCAACCCTCAGTTCTCAGTTTTTAAGAGTCTCTTATGCTTTGGCTCTCTCCCACTCTAACCTCCTTTTTTTTTTTTCCTTCCCCTCCCCCATGGGTTTCTGTTATGTTTCTCAGGATCCACATAAGAGTGAACACATATGGTATCTGTCTTTCTCTGTATGGCTTATTTCACTTAGCGTAACACTCTCCGGTTCCATCCATGTTGCTACAAAAGGCCATATCTCATTCTTTCTCATTGCCACGTAGTACTCCATTGTGTATATAAACCACAATTTCTTTATCCATTCATCAGTTGATGGACATTTAGGCTCTTTCCATCATTTGGCTATTGTTGAGAGTGCTGCTATAAACATTGGGGTACAAGTGCCCCTATGCATCAGCACTCCTGTATCCCTTGGGTAAATTCCTAGCAGTGCTATTGCTGGGTCATAGGGTAGGTCTATGTTTAATTTTTTGAGGAACCTCCACACTGTTTTCCAGAGTGGCTGCACCAGTTTGCATTCCCACCAACAGCGCAAGAGGGTTCCCGTTTCTCCACATCCTCTCCAGCATTCATGGTCTCCTGACTTGTTCATTTTGGCCACTCTGACTGGTGTGAGTGATATCTGAGTGTGGTTTTGATTTGTATTTCCCTGATGACATATGGGACAAAGGGCTGGTATCCAAAATCTATAAAGAGCTCACCAAACTCCACACCCAAAAAAACAAATAACCCAGTGAAGAAATGGGCAGAAAACATGAATAGACACTTCTCTAAAGAAGACATCTGGATGGCCAACAGGCACATGAAAAGATGCTCAACGTCGCTCCTTAGCTGATACTTCTACAGAGATTTGAGTTTGATTCTTTTAGGTAGATTATTTCAATGGTCTCTTTCTAACTTTAATTCTATTTTAAATGTCATATTCAAGTCAATGTGACTAAATTAGATGCATCAAGAAACATACGTAGAAGAAACAAGATTATGGTTGCATGAAACTTGACACATTTGTTCTAGCTATATTACTAAAAATACACACCAGGCCCACCTCACCCCCGCCGACCCCCCCCACCTCCCGCCCAACATTATGGTCATGATGGTGGTTTTCCCTGTACATTTCTAGATTGATTGTTCTTAACCTGGGCTTTAGATGTTGTATATGGAAAACTCTAGCTAATGTAAATGTCCCTTTATCCTTGAATAGAAATAATCAGTGACTTTGCATAGCAAGAGAATGTTAGTGGAGAGGTGGAGGACTTTTGGCAGATAAGTGATTCATCCATTAACAGTATGTCATTGGTGCCATTCTCAGACATATGCTCTCTGGAATTTGGTCACTTGCAGACATTTCAAGGGGAAGCTGTTCGCAGAGTTGTCCTTTTGATATACAGTAGTTCCAGGATGTCCTGCATGTATTATCACATGACTTAATCAAAGTCTGTAAGTTTCAGTAGGCGAAAAGTAAATCCATACATTGTGACTTTGGTGTCACTTTGATAAATATGGTTAGCTGTGACAGTCATTCTATTCTTTGGGGACTAAATGTAGGTACCAAAATACAAGAATATAATTAATATCCTCATTATTAATCATTGCATGGCACCCATAATTTATTCTGACTCACCAAATTTATTTAAGGTGCCTATCAAAATGTAAGCTTTGGACATATTTTGATGTATGTACAACATTTTCAAGCTTCTGAATCACTTGTTGAACTGAAAACAGGCTTTCTCATACATCATTTTCCTTCTGTAACTATAATTTTCTAAAATATATATTTTTTGCTTTCCGTACTAGTAACATTTGTAAAATAGATCTTAGTCATCGTGAAGATAAAAGAAAATCTTTATGTATGTGGCGAAAGTGGAACCTTCTTACACTTTTGGTGGGAATGTAAACTGGTGCAGCCAGTCTGGAAAACAGTATGGAGTTTCCTCAAAAAGTTAAAATTAGAACTACCCTATGATCTAGCAATCATGCTGCTAGGTATTTACCCAAAAAATACAGAAAGGGGTGCATGCACCTCAATGTTTAAAGCAACATCATCTACAATAGCCAAATTTTGGAAACAGCCCAAGCGTCCATCGGTTGATGAGCAGATAAAGAAGATGTGGTGTATATACACAACAGAATATTACTCAGCCATAAAAAGAACAAAATCTTGCCATTCTCAATGACATGGATGGAGCTAGAGAGTATGATGCTATGTGAAATAAGCCAGAGAAAGACAACTACCATATGATTTCACTCATGTGTGGAATTTAAGAAACAAAACAAATGTGCAATGGAAAGAAATAGAGAGAGAGAGGCAAACCAGGAATCAGACTCTTAACTATGGAGAGCAAACTGATGATCACCAGAAGGGACATGGGTGGGGAAAATGGGTGAAATAAGTGATGGGGATTAAGGAGTACACTTGTTGTGATGAGCACCGGGTATTGTATGGAAATGTTGAATCACTATATTGCACACTAGAATCTAATACTGCACTATACATTAACTGGGTTTAAATAAAAGCTTAAAACAACAACAACAAAAACCTCTACCTTAGTTTTCCTTTGTTCGTAAAGAGTGCCCCGTTTTGCAAAGTGGTTTTACCTAGTTGATCTATATTGCCTGATATTTACATTAGCCTAAGCAGTGAACTGATAGGGTTGCCTGAGTGACTCATTTGGTTGAGCATCCAACTCTTGATTTCAGCTCAGATCATGACCACACAGTTTGTGAGATGGAGCCCTTGTTGGGTCTGGGCTGGTGGCATGGAGCCTACTTGGGATTCTTTGTCTGTTTCTGTCCTCTCTCTTTCTCTACCCTTCTCTTGCTCACTCTCTCAAAAATAAATAAGTGAGGGGCGCCTGGGTGGCGCAGTCGGTTAAGCGTCCGACTTCAGCCAGGTCACGATCTCGCGGTCCGTGAGTTCGAGCCCCGCGTTGGGCTCTGGGCTGATGGCTCGGAGCCTGGAGCCTGTTTCCGATTCTGTGTCTCCGTCTCTCTCTGCCCCTCCCCCGTTCATGCTCTGTCTCTCTCTGTCGCAAAAATAAATAAACGTTGAAAAAAAAAATGAATAAGTGAAACTTAAAAAAAAAAGTAGTTAACTGAGATGCTCCCATTTATAAGTGAAGATACAGTGCTCAGAAAGAATAAGCCACTCAGAGGTCATCAGATCCTGAGTGGCGGAGCATCCTTTCCTAATGTCCATCCCAACATTCTTTCTGTCATGCAGCATTGGCTCCTCCAGCAAAGCATGTCAGTGAGCCCCTCACATAAAATAGCCAGTACAGAGTGACTGGCTCTCAAACTTTAGTGTGCATTGACATCACTTAGAGGGCTTGTTAAAAATGCATCATTAGTCTCTAAAGATAGTGACTTGTTCTTAGTCTCTAAAGATAGTGACTTGAATAGGAACTAGAATTGGCATTTTAAATAAATACTTCTGGGTATTCTGTGACAAGTAGAGAGAAAATCACACTGTGTGGAATTCTGATTTAGAAAAGTGTATCCCAAGTCCTTAGTTTACAAAGTAGACTAGAACCTATAGAACCTATGGTATTTGAGCATATTAGAGACACTTAAATTGGGCAAGTTTGGTGCCTGTGGGTCTAGAATTTCATATGTAAAACACAAACTGATGTAGATAACAAAGAGCTCATGCTATCTATTGATTACACGATTTCATGCCCTCCAGTAGTGAAGGCAGCATTGTTGTATGCAGCATATTCTTGAGTGCCTAAAATTAAAAAGAACTTATTTGAGTCATAATTTCTTCTTGTTCCGTTTTACTCTCCACTCCCTTCCCATTCTACTGTGAATAAGCAGGTGGCATGAAGGAGGTTTATGGTAGGATTTAAAATGAAAACCAATTAGACAAGTAATTAAAAAATGGGAATTGACAACATGTCTTGATGTGCCTGATGTGTAAAATAGAAATTATTCCAGGGAAATTTTATTTTGTTACTTAAAAAATTATGAATCAAGGGGAAGCATAGAGTGTTGGCTTTCACTGACTGCCTTATCACCATTGCTTTATCAGCTGTGTCCTGAGCTAAAGCCAAGAAGGGAAATATAAAGTACATTTATCTAGAGAAAGAACTGCTACTACTGGAAAATGACCAAAAAATATCTCCATTCAATAGGAAATATTAATCTTTATTCCTTTGCTTGTAGTAAGTGAAGAAATGGGCTCCACAATGTCCTTTTTTTTTTCTAAATTAAGAAGAGCCCAAAGTTAATAAGTGTTAAAAAAAAAAAAAATAGAGGATGTTCAGAGTTTCACTTGCAACATGACAGATTGAGGTGCTCCACAGACCTGCTCACCAATGAAATGGACCTAAAAAATAATAAGAAGGAAAAAAAATTAAATGACTTAGAACCTCTGGAAATGATTTTTAAGAGCATAAACACACCCACACATAAAACAGTAGATTCAAGAGAATCTACTTAAACTCACCATTTTCTATGATAAGCCTATGTAGATATTTACCTTGATAATTTACCACAAAATTACTGGGAAAACAGAGCCCTCATAATGGCTATGGTTTCCAGGAGATGAAAGCCAGTATAGCCATAGTCTTCTAGTAATAATCTGATAGTACAAAGGAATAATAAAAATTTCAACTATCAATATCATGTACTGCTTTGGCATAGTGTTAAATTATAATTTTGCCTCTCATGTATGTTTCTCTAGTCTCTTAATTCAACCTATGAACCAGCTATATCAGGGCCTAAACATTAAATACTGTTCTCATTTTTCAAAGATTAAATAGAACAGTGTCTAAGGTCTACTAGGCCCTTTAATATTTATTAAACATTATTCTGCGAGTTCTATAAAATACCTCTTTATTTCTCACATGTCTAGCTGGGCACTATATAAATCAGACTTCTGAAGTATAGGTAAATTTTTATGAGAAATATTGAGGCTACACTTGAGAGTCAGGGGTATGGGTTCAAAGCATGATCATCTGTTTCTCACCCAGAGATTGGCCTCAAACCTAACTCAGGTAGGGTCCTCACTTTATTATTTATTTTTGTTGTGCCTGGGGCATGCTTATTAGCTAATTGAGTTTTGCTATGTGTTATTCTCATATATTCTCAGTAATAGAATCATAATATGATCCACAAATTATGTAAGTATATGCAAATATTTATTTGTATATAGCTGATGTTCTGTCCTCTATTCATCTAAATCTCTGAAAGAGCTTTCTAAGGGCAACTTCTCTTAAAAGGAAGAAATACAGTTCTGACAGATTTTCAAAGTTTTTGTTTTAAAATTTGACTCAAATTGGTCCCAAAATTTTAAGTAATAAGTACCTATATTCCAAAAATTTCAAGTTAACAAGAAATATAATTTTATTCTTTTCTATAACTCAATTCCTATCTCAAATATCTTTCTCAGTTGGGGATCAAAAACATGCTTTAAATCAATTTGAAGTATCTTCTTACCCACAGTTTATTATTTATATAATGTTAGGTATTCCTGGTGGCTGAGGGAGCTGTTTTCCTTTCCCAGTGAGGTAAATTAACCTAATGTCATATGTATAGGGGTGGGAAATGAGGATAAAACAGGGATATTTTTCAAGATAGCATATTTTCCACAAAAATACACATAGAGGGGGACCTGGGTGACTCAAATGGCTGAACGACCAACTCTTGATTTTGGCTCAGGTCATGATCCCAGGGTCTTGGGATGCAGATCCCAGGGTCTGCATCAGGCTCTGCACTGAGCGTGGAGTCTGCTTGGGATTCTCTCTCTGTCTCCCTCCCTCCTTCCCTCTCTCCCTCCCTCTCTCTCTCTCTCTCTGCCCCCCCCCCCGCTCATGTGCTCTCTCTCTGTCTCTAAAATAAAATTAAAGAGAAGAATACATATAGAAATGATCATCCATTTTTTACTTGAAAGAAGTAGATTTCATCAAGCCAGTGTTCCTGCTGTAAAAGTAAAAAAGTCTAGGTATATCACAAAAATACTTTTTAAAAATATGAGTGTTGTGGGAAAAATGATGATCTCTAATTCTGAAAGAGTCTTTCTGAGGTGAGCAGATGATTGCTGGCCATTTTCTACCCTGTGGCTATTTGTCAGATCTGGGTATAGACTAAAGTTTGTGCTTCAAGAGACTACTGGAAATAAGGAGAGACCTGTGAGATTTGGGAGTTAAATGGAGCTCGCATGGCAGTTGGAAATTTGGAGTCCCCAGATCAGAGCCAGATTCTTCCTTGGGACATCACGGGGCCCTGTACTCAGAGCTCCTTAATTGCAGAGCCCTATTTCTCATTGTTTCCTGGTGCTTAAGAAACAAAGTCCCATTTGAAAGAGTTTCCTACCTCAGATAGGGACTTAATTTGTCCTTCAAGACAGAAGAGCAGACTTACCAGACTTCAGGTTTCAGGAGAAGGTGTGATTGCAATCAGAATCACAGGGTTCTCCTTTTGCACTGCTGGTGGGAATGCAAAATGGTGCAGTCACTCTGGAAAACAGTATGGAGGGTCCTCAAAAAATTACAAAATAGAGCTACCCTATGACCCAGTAATTACACTAAGTATTTATCCAAAGGATACAGGAGTGCTGATTCGAAGGGGTACATGCACCCAGTGTTTATAGCAGCACTATTGACAATAGTCAAAGTATGGAAAGAGCCCAAATGTCCACCGACTGATGAATGGATAAAGAAGATGTGATGTGTACACACATACACACACACACACACACACACACACACACACACACATACACACACAATGTATTATTACTCAGCGATCAAAAAGAATGAAATCTTGCCATTTGCAAAAACATGGATGGAACTAGTGTGTATTATGCTACTAAGTGAAATAAGTCCGAATAAGACAAATATCACATGATTTCACTCATCTGGAATTTAAGATAATACAAAATAGATAAACATAAGGGAAGGAAAGCAAAAATAATATAAAAACAGAGGGAGACAAACCATAAGAGACTTAAATACAGAGAACAAACTGAGGGTTGCTGGCAGGATGATGGGTGGAGAGATGGACTAAATGGGCAAGGGGCATTAAGGAGGACACTTGTTGGGATTAGCACTGGGTGTTATATGTAAGTGATGAATCATTAAATTCTATTCCTGAAATCATAAACAAAAAAATCACAGGGTTCTTGTTGAAATTGGCAAGTTTAGCCTAAAATTTATCTGGAATTTTAGGTTGGAAATAAGGGGACATTTATCATGGAATACTTTTATACAGAAATATATGTAGAATAGCTAAGACAATCTTGAAGGAGGAGGGAGAGAAGGGAGAGAAAAAGAAAGGAGATAGAGGACTTGCCCTGCTAAATTGCAAGACTTCCTATAAAATTGCATTAATTTAAAATGATATTGGTGTAAGCAGAATAAAACAAGAGAGTCTAAAAGGGGACTTCCATACACACAGCTACACAGAGGTTTAGTGACTCAATTCAGTGTAGAAGGAATGCTCTTTTTATTAACGGTAAAAAGACCCCTGAAGTGTCAAGTGAGTATCTACCTAGAAAACAATAAACATTAATCCTTTCCTCACACTATACAAAAATTGATTTGAGTAGATCAACTACTATTTGAAAGATAATAACATTCTAAAAAACAGAGAGGTGTGGTTGGCTGGCTCAGTCAGTAGAGCACATGACTCTTGATCTCAGCGCCGTGAGTTCAAGCCCCGCATTTGGTATGGAGCCTACTTAAATAAAAGGAAAAGAAAACTTAAGAAAATGTCTTCATAACCTTGAGAAAAGAAGGTATATATCTTTTTATCATACAGTGTTACAGTTTCAGGTGTACATTGTAGTGATTCAACAATTCTACACATTACTCAGTGCTCATTAGGATAAATGTACTTTTAATCCCCTTATGTATGGTGTTAGAAAGTGGTCCAGTTTCATTCTTTTGCTTGTAGATGTCCAGTTTTCTCAACACCATTTGTAGAAGAGACTTTTTCCATTGCATATTCTTGCCTCCTTTGTAGTAGATTAATTGATTATATAATTATAAGTTTATTTCTGGACTCTTTATTCTGTGTCATTGATCTATGTGTCTGTTTTTGTGTCAGTACCATACTGTTTTGATACTGCAGCTTTATATATATCTTGAAATCTGGGATTGAGACCTCCAGATTTGTTATTCTTTTTCAAGATTGCTTTGACTCTTTTGGATGTTTTGTGGTTCCATACAAATTTTAGTATTATTTATTCGAGTTCTGTGAAAATGCATTGGTATTTTGATAGGGATTGCATTAATTCCATAGATTGCTTTGGGTAATATGGACATTTTAACAATATTTGTTCTCCCAATCCATGAACAAATCCATGTATGTGTGTTTTCTTCAGTTTCTTTAATCAACATTTCAGTTTTTAGCATATAGATTTTCCACCTCCTTGGTTAAGTTTATTCCTAGGTCTTTTATTATTTTTGGTACAGTTGAAAATGGGATTGTTCTCTTAATTTCTATTTCTGATACTTAATTATTAGTGTATAGAAATGCAGATTTCTGCACATTGATTTTGTATCTTGCTACTTTACTGAGTTCATTTATCAGTTCCAGTATGTATGTATGTATGTATGTATGTATATATATATATATATATATATATATATATATATATATATATATATATATATATAAATTTGGTGAAATCCTTTGGGTTTTCCATATATATAGTATCATATCATCTACAAACAGTGAAAGTTTTCCTTCTTTCTTACCAGTGAGAGTGCCTTTGCTTGTCTGATTGATGTTGCTGGGACTTCCAGTATTATGTTGAATAAAAGTGGTGAGAGTGGACATCCTTGTCTTATTACTGATCTTAGGGGAAAAGCCCTCAGTTTTTCACCATTAAGTAAGATGTTAGCTGTGGGTTTTTCATATTTGGCCTTTATTATGTTGAAAGAAGTTATTTCTTAAACAGGATAGAAAAAAACACTGGTCATAAAATAAAAATAAATTAGTGTACCTCATTAAAATTATGAGACTCTTTTCATCAAAAGACAACATTTTGAGTAAAGAGATCAGCTATAGATAGGGGAAAATAGTCACAATACACATATCTGACAAAGAATCTTATCCAAAATATATAAAAATCTATAACATGTATATATTACATACAATATACAAATAAATATATTTATATATACAAACTATATAAGTATATATACACAAAAGTATACACACAATATATTTTAAGAATATACATACAACATATAAAAAATTCTATACTGAATGAAGGTGTTTAAAGGTACAAACCTCCATTTATTATATAAGAAGTGGGGATATAATGTACAAATGACAATTTTCTAACAGTTAACACTGCTGTATGGTATATTTAAAAGTTGCTAAGAGGGTAGATTCTAAAAATCTTCATCACAGGGGAAAGAAAAATTTTTTTGGCATCTATATGAGTTAATAGACATTAAACTTACAGTGGTATCCATTTTGCAATATATATATAAGTCAAGTTACTGTGTTATACGCTTATCCAATACTGTTTGTCAATTATATCTCAATGAAAGTGAAAGAAAGAAAAAAAGAACTACAGATTAATAAGAAAAAGCCAATTAAAACAATGAGGAAAGACCCCAAACAGAAAGACTAAAATGAAAAGCATAGACAAGTTATTTACTATTGTCTGTATTTTTCACTTTAGCCTTTCTTTTGTGCTTGACCTGGGAGCAGAGTCCAGAGTCCCTCCTCAGGGACCTCCATGGTGCCTTTTCCTCCTCCTCCCCTTGCTTCAGATAGGGGATTTAGTTTATACTCTCCACATGATAATCGTTTTTTTAGTGTGTGTGGTTCTTCCAAATCTTTTGTCTAGGATTTGAGTGCTTTTAATTGTTCTAGAATTTAAAAATTCAAAACTAAGCCTTTATTTCTTTGCTTTGTCTTCTATCTTTTTACTAGACAAAAGAAATGGCCTGGTTTTCTGAATGGAATGAAAGCCATAACATATGAAAATTATATATGTGTTTTTAAAGTATGTGTCCTAATATATAAATATTAAAGAGTTTATCTATTTTGTCTACATAAATTGACCATTCACAGGAGTGCCTGGCTGGCTCAGGCAGTAGAGCATGCAACTCTCAATCTCAGGGTTGTGAGTTCAAGCCTCACATTGTGCATGGAGCTTACTTAAAAATCAATACATAAAATATAAACTAAATAAATAAGTAAAACATGACTTAAAAATCCATTCACAAAGAAGCTTTTATTTTTGAATTTCAAATGAAATGCCTCTGTGATCCTGCATCAAATGATTCTCCAATGTATATTTTCACATTCGTAAAATGTACACACAATAAATAGATATCCACTCTGAATAAAATTGTTAATTCATTTTTAAAGTGGACGTAACATCTTCCTAGCACCTGTGTGTTAAACTGAAAGCAGAGATAGATGTGAAGGTCAGCACAGAATAGGAGAGTGAACTCCTGCATCCAAATTGTGCATGCAGGAGAGACCTCTCTTAGTGATATATCGCCAGTGATTTGACCATTGGAGAAGATGACAATGGAGCATCCACCCAAAATCATTTTGACAGAGATTTCAGTGCTGGGATGCAGAGTGCCTTTACTAAGACACTCTGACAGACTAGGACCACATACCATAAAGTAGCAAAGTGTAGTGGTAGAAATTACTAGATGTTTATTTACATTTAAATATAGATGTTTATTTATTCAGTTATCTCTTTGATTTAAAGAACTCAGAGGTGGTAAGATGGCTTTTATAAATTATCTAGGCAGAGTAATGTCATGTACCATGAACTAAAGACTACTAGATATTCACCAAAATTTGCTTTATTTTTCTCATAGGCAAATAAACTACATTCCTGAGCCTCTCTTGTTGTCAAGGGACTAGGTGCAAGCCAGTAAAATGCTATCAAAAGTAATGACGGTCTTTTCTCTCTATGTTTCCCCAAACTTTCCTCTCCAGTGTTCTCCTACATGCTACTTTCTTCCTCTAACCAATTACGAAGACGACTTTCCCAGGCAACATTGGGAGCTGTGTATTAAAAAGCCTCAGAGCTGTAGGCAGCCTAGGTACCAGAATAATTTTGTTAATGAGAGACCTTTCTCTGACAGGGTGCATCCACCCAGATCTGTTGCATAAGCCGTAAGTGTACTTCTGTTGTATTTGTGCCTTGACATTTTCAATCTTTGGAAACCAGCTATTAGCATTACACGAAGTGGAAAGAGGGATGGTACAATGATTAGAAATTCTTACTCTCTGGCCAGGTTTAGCACTGACTGCCTCTGGGTGGCATGGGCAGTTTCCTTTACCTCTTAGGACTGGGATTTCCTCATCCTGCAATGAAGATTATGGATTAGTTGATCTAGGCCACTCCTTCTTATTCTAACCTTATAGAGTGAGTTCCTGCATTGTGTCCATAATGTAATCTTTGTATTTTAATGCAAGGACACTACAGTATTTACCATTGGTATGTAGTGACGTGCCCATTTTTCATCTGTAAACCTGAAAATAAATTCCCAATAACTTTCTAGGGGCATCTGTTTACTGCTATTGGTTAAAAAGAAAAAGAAAAAGAAAAACAAACTGAACTGTCTGGGATGCAAGTTCACTCATTTGAGCTGGCTTTTTCTCCACTAACTGATCAATGTCTATGTCATTAGTGTATCTATCTATAAATCTCTCAAATCAACAGGAAAGTAGTACTTATGTATCCAAAAGATAACATCAGGAAACCTGTACTATGTTACACTATTGCTTCTACCCTGCACTGTTTATAACATTAAATACAAATGTGCTTTTGAACAAAATCTTTCTATGCCTCTGTGAAAAGGGTCCTTTCTTCTTTCTTTTAAAAGTTTGAGTGAAACTGATTTGACCACTTTTGAATTATTTGAGGTTCCCCCAAATTAAATTTTCATCTAAGGGAAAAAGAAGGATTGTTCAGATTTTCTGAAGTTATGTCACAAAAAAAAAAACCCAGAGAGATATAATATCACTCTTTAAAGAGTGGGTTTTCTGTGGGTAGTGTGAATAACTGCAATGAGTGCAAAAGTGGGTGGATGGTTGTAAAGTAGAGCTGAATTGGCTCAAGTTTAGGCTCATTACTTTGAGAATTTTCAGAAGAGTTTGTTAACCTTTGACACGTACGAACTTAACACAGTTTCATATGCTATAATGCCTTCTACCTGGAAACAGGCATCTGATAGATAATTTTAAGTGATCAGCATTATTTATAAAACAGTAACTATTTTTACTGAAATATAGTTGACATACAATGTTGTATTAGTTTCAGGTGTACAACATAATGATTCTATAAATCTATACAGTATTCTATGCTCACCACAAGTGTAGCTCCCACCTTTCACCATACAGCCCTATTATAATATCATTGACTATATTCCTTATGCTGCACTTTTTATGTCCATGACTTAATCATTCTATATCTAGAAGCTGTATCTCCCACCTCCCTTCACCAATTTTGTCCATACCAACTATTATCCTTTTCTCTGGCAACTGTAAGTTTTTTCTCTGTATTTATGGGTCTGTTTCTGCTTTTGTTTATTCGTTTTATTCTTTTAGATTCCACATATAAGTGAAGTCATATGACATTTGCCTTGCTTTGATTTATTTCACTTTATATAATATCATCTAGGTGCACCCATGTTCTTGCAAATGACAAAAATCTCATCCTTTTTATGACTAATATTCTAATGTGTGTGTCAGACACTTGGGTTGTTTTCATATCTTGGCGATTGTGAATATTGCTGTAGTAAACATAGGGGCACATATATCTTTTTGATTTTACATTTTTGTTTTCTTTGGGTAAATGCTTCATAGTGGATTTACTGGATCATACAGTTTTTTACTTTTAATTATTTAAGGAACCTCCTTAAGGTTTTCCACAGTGCTGCCACAATTTACATTCCCACCAACAATACACGGGGGTTTCTCTTTCTCCACATCCCCTCACCAACACTTGTTATTTCATGTATTTTGGACTCTAGCCATTCTGACAGGTGTAAGGTGATATCTCATTGTGGTGTTAATTTGAATTTCCCTGATGATTAATAATGTCAAGCATCTTTTCATGTGTCTGTTGACCATCTGTATGTCTTCTTTGGGAACATATTCAAATAGATCTTCTGTCCTTTTTTAAATTAGATTATTAGTTTGTTGTTGTACAATAAGTATTTTTAAAGAATGTTTAATTATGTTCTTCAGAATAAAAAGGAAAAACTGAATCACATGGTTTTATAAATTGTGGTTTGTCCTTCATTTAATAACAAAAAAACACCTGGAGATAATAGAAAAACTGATGACTTATTTTCAAAGCATACATACTGACTGCAGAAGGTAGCATTACTGGTAAAGGAACTTCACTGCTTACGTTTTTCCATTACTTTTCTTTTTCAGAATTAGTACATTTTTCTCTGCAAGTGCAACTTTGGGCAAGTTGCACTAAGACAGTTGGTCATTTTTTTTTTGGCACAGAATTCACTCAATCTTAGGGCAGTTTGAAATGCTTTTAACGCTCTTCCCTGATCTCAAAGCTGCCAAAAACAAAGCCTGCCAAGCAAGTGAAATCTGAAAAGTAGGATGATGCTGACTGTATGTAGTGAGGTAAATTGCTATGGTTTTCTGTATAGTGTTAATTATGTCAACCAATAATTAGAAGCAGGGGAATCAATTCCTTATATTTGCTCAGATCAGAATGACAGAATATGTTATACGTTTTTTACTCCAGTCCCTTGTAATTAAGAGAAGGAAGTTAAGTGTCTACAGGCTTTTATTTTATTTTGATGAAAATTGGGAAAATGAGCCATCCTTTCAAATAGTTTATATTGCCCTTTTATGTAAGTCCAACTGTAATTTATTATAATTTGCATCATTCAGGTCATATTTCACAGTTTTAATTTGTTGATCTCTCTCCTTGAGTTTGACTTTTATGAAAGATGTCCCAATTTCTGGGCACTGGTCAGTCCCATAAATTTATAACTTGCTTTAACCTCAAAGAAAATATTCACATTGTCCAGTATTATGGTGGAGGGAGAAAATGAAAAGGATACTTGAAAGTAAAGTAATATTTATAAACTTAAAATTTATCAAAATGCTTTTGCACATTGAATGGTCTCCAGATGATATATATAAATAGGGAGTTCAAGCCTTCTGTAGAATAGAATAGAGGAAATCAATGAACAATTTCTTTAATTCTCTGGTCTAGTCAGGGAGGCCTATCTTTAACTGTCAGACTTATTGTCACTTGGTTGAAGGGTAGCAATAAGTTGAGGTATCATGTTGCTTTCCACCACTGTGTAAGTTATTAGAGAAGCTGCTTTAAAGAAATATTTACTGAATTCCTTCTAAAGAATGACAGCTTATTCCTACTAACTCCTGTCAGACAGAATACTGCCCCTTCATTCTGCAGTTTGTAACTCTCCAGGAGCTCATAATCATAAGAGAAAGCAAATGGAAATCATTCCTTCCTACTGAAGTGTAGAAGTTGCATTGCCATCAGTCATAGCTATGTGGCAAATGTTCCCAGAGAAGGAAGAATTAAACAGGGATGAGGAAGATTCTCAGCTAGATCATTTTGGAACTCTGATGACTGGATCATTTTCAAATTGCAAGGAAATTAACTTAAAATGATTTCCACTTATACTTTAAAGTGCATATCATGTGATCTTTAAAATCAACATATTTTTGTATGTTTTTGTTATTGTGAAAATGTTAGTATCTAATTTTATACTAGGTTTTTAATTATAAAAGCAATGTATGAACATATCACCAAAAGCAAATAGTGCAAAAGAGTATAAAATTGGAATCTATTATTCCATTCCTATGGTTACTAGTATCTCTTCCTGAAAATAATGGCATCATCAGGGTTTTAGGTTTGCTGTTTTTTTTTTTTTTTTTAATTTTTCCTGAAACATGTTTCTATATATACAAACGTGTATATGTGCGTGTATGTAAAAAAATTTATATTATACAATCATATATAAACTTCTGTCTACTTTGTTTTTATTCTAGCTCTAAGGACAATTTATCTATGGGTATGTTCAAATGAATTTCTCTCCCTCCCTACATGCATGGACACGCCATGCTCAAATACATATATATATAACAATGTAGATGTTTAATAAAAGTTTTCTAAAGGGTCTCAAATGGACATCGTGATATGCACAAACTTTATTTAACTCAGTCTCTCATATTTTTCAGCTAGAGGGAGCATAGCTCCCAATTTGAGATTCAGAATTTTTAAATTTTAGAATATGAAAATCTTCTGATTTTAGAATTAGAAGTTTAGATTCTAGTTCACAAATATTTGATTCTGTAACTTGTTCAATATTCTTATACCTCTCTCTTCCCTTTACCTTTGTTTAATAAACTCCTGTTTCTAAGGACTAACCCAAATACTAATTCCTCAATGAATTCATCATTACATATATAATTTCTTTATTCTCTTGTGCTTTACACACCTACCATGTAATTTAGCACCTAATAATAATGGTATTATAGTTCCCTTTTATTGGCTTTTGTATTCATCAGAGTACCTTGACTAGCCCAAAGATTAATAAGCATCCATTGATTGATCAGGGAAACAAATCATAATTAAATCAGCAAATCCGTTCAGCCAGTAGAGCCACATGTAACAACATAGCCAAGTAAATCCATTTCTAGAGGTGGTTTTCAGTCTGAAAATCACTGCTATATTTTACTGCCTTTCTATTGCACATTTCTAAAGATGAGTAGGAGTGTCAGGTGCAATCTTTGAAGTAAATATAGAAGCAATTAGATTTTTTTATTCCTTGTCTTATCATATTTTTCTGATAAAGAATTCTGTGCAGTGGTATAACTCAATCGCCTTCCAGTGGATGGTGCTTCAGTTCAATTCACTCTTGAATCTGAGGCTTCTCCATAAGGTTAGTTGCAGTAACTGTGGTGTTCCTGAGGGAAGCACATCAGGATCCCTGCTTCTTCAGATGGTGCTGAGCATGCATAAGAAGAACAAAGAACTGTATCAGCCCTGGAGTTTCAGCATCGGAGTGTGATTCCAGAAATACTTTGACACTATAAATCTGAAAAAAAATTAGGTCAAGTGGATTGAAAATGAAGCTCTACCTTGCTCATTTTTGATCACTATAGAATGAAGCTGTACACTGCTCTCTAAAGTCTGAAATTGAGTTCTTACGGGTGGATTTATTGGGAATTACTTAGATATAGGACAGAAGAAGAGGAGACCAAAGAGAGAAGAATGAAAGGAGAGGTCAAAAAGGGGTCATTATATTCTCTCCTCTACACTTCAGATACCTGTTATTTTTTACCTTGGTCTATATATGCAATGAAAAAATCTATATCAGTAATTCCAATAGTATGGTTATGTATTCTAGAAATTCAAGTGAATATTTCTTTAATCAACTTTAAAAAAAACTCATAACATTGGTTTGCTAAAATTTTCCAAGCATTTCTGAAAGTTACAGTGAGAAGCTCACAGCATGCCACTTAAAGATGTTTTTCCTTAGAAAGCCTAAGACTGGAGGAGCCTGGGTGGCTCAGTTGGCTAAGCATCTGACTTTGGCTCAGGTCATGATCTCACTGTTTGTGAGTTCAAGTCCCACAACAGGCTCTGTGCTAACAGCTCAGAGCCTGGAGCCTGCTTCGGATTCTGTGTCTGCCTCTCTCTCTGCCCCTCTCCCACTTACACTCTGTCTCTAGCTCTGTCTCAAAAATAAAGAAACAGTAAAAAAAAATTAAAAAAGAAAGCCTATGACCATGTATGTGTAGAATTTGAACAAAATTCATCATATGTTGCTGTTTGGCTGGTGCTGAAGCCATAGCAAATGCCATCAGTGCATCTTACACTGTGACATTGGCTTAAAAGATACTCCTTTTTCTTTCAAGTTTCCTCAATATAAGGCAATTCTTATTTTAATGCTGAATAGCTTAATCATCTAAGTTTTTTAAATAGGAAATCAATATAGTTCTCAGTAACACTTTTTTCTAATGTGATATGTATGCGTGTTTTATAATATATATGCTAATAGTGTCTATATCTACCTATATCATAGGTTTATTAGGAAGCTTAGATGAGTTAAATTTTAAACACTTTGAATAGTAATTGGCACATGGTAAAAGCTCGTACAGTGATTATAATGATATAATTTGAGATCAAATTTTTGAAATCAAATTTTTTTAGTTGATTTGTAACACCTTTTTTTTTTTTCAAGATTAAATTCTGTTCAACGGGAACCCTCTTGCGCTATTGGTGGGAATGCAAACTGGTGCGGTAGCTCTGGAAAAGAGTGTGGAGGTTCCTCAAAAAATTAAAAATAGAACTACCCTATGACCCAGCAATAGCACTACTAGGAATTTACCCAAGGGATACAGGCATGCTGATGCATAGGGGCACATGTACCCCAATGTTTATAGCAGCACTTTCAACAATAGCCAAATTGTGGAAAGAGCCTAAATGTCCATCAATTGATGAATGTATGAAGAAGATGTGGCTTATATATAGAATGGAATACTAGTTGGCAATGAGAAAGAATGAAATCTGGCCATTTGCAGCAATGTGGATGGAATTGGAAGGTATTATGCTAAGTGAAATAAGTCAGAGAAAGACAGATACCATATGTTTTCACCCATATGTGGATCTTGAAAAATTTAACAGAAAACCATGGAGGAAGGGAAGGGGGCAAAAAGTTACGGAGAGGGAGGGAGGCAAACCATAAGAGACTCTTGGATACTGAGAACAAACTGAGGGTTGATGGGGTTGGGGGAGGGGAAAGTGGGTGATGGGCATTGATGGACACTTGTTAGGATGAGCACTGGGTGTTGTATGGAAACCAATCTGTCAATAAGTTATGTAAAAAAATTAAAATCTATTCTATTTAAATGTTTAAGAAGCCACAATAATAATGATCACTAGTTCATGATATAAGAATATGTTTAACCACCTTACATATATAGTGCAGGCCTACTGCTACTCCCCTCCCAATTTAGGGGATCCCTATTTGTTATCAAGGTGGACATATTACTTATTTTCCATCAGAAGCCATTCCCCCTGGTCTAGGTTTTGACAGGGTGGGAATTTCCAGGAATCTTTTTTTCCTAATCTAGAAGGTTATATTTCCAAGGTCATTGAGTTAGTTATTATGGAAGCTCTGCTTTGGTTATTATGATGATCAGAGTTCAAAGCAGAAATGGAATTGTATTTTCTTTGTGTTTGTGGATAGGAGGCAGTAGAAGAATGTCGATAAAGGACATACTATTTTTAGAATCTAATGGTAAAAGTAAAAGCTGTACCTTATAAGAAGTTCTGCCTACAGTAGGCACCTGCTTCCCAGCATGTAAGAACAATATTGCCTCTCAGCTCAAGTCCAAGTGGATTGTCAAAGCAGTTCTGGTATTCAGAAGACCTGATAGGAGCTGCACTACACATATAAGGATCCTGTCTAGCTCTTTTTTTCACATTTTTTGAACTCACAGCAGCTTAAACTTTAGAATGACACTGTGACAGGAGACTGACTCAAATTCAGCAGGAATAAGCTTTGAAAACAGACCTTTTCTGTCAGTGTTTGATTCAGAAACAACATAGTGTGGGTCTGAAATGTCCTGTAAGTATGAAAGGGACTAAAAATTTAAAAGCAGCTAAAGGAATATTACCTGCATGAAACAGGGGCATTGACTGACACATGTCCTCTCCTGATAGAGATTGAGGTTAAAATAACCTAGAAAAAAGCTTGGACTTAAAAGCAAGGGAACCTCAATTCACTTGAGCCTTAAAACCGAGGTAAGAAATGAGAAAGATCTTACATATCTATTTTCCTAGGCAGAACAGTAATCGATGGTATTGCTGTAGTTTTATGGTAGTTGTTATTCTTTAGATTGTTTTTTGACTCCTTTAAAGACAAGAACCAGGTGACTACCTAAAACAGGGTTTCACAAACTGCAGTGTGCATCTGAATAGCACACAAAACCAGTGCTCCTCAGTGAAATTGTTCAAGTCACTGATAAATACGAAAATGTAAAGTTTTACAAACTTTACACTTAAGTTTGCGATTAGTGTACATATCTGGTTGAAGAGTTATATAGGGTATATTTCAGATGCTGTTCAACTCCCCTGGTGCAAGCTGTGTCCTGGGCATGTGTGATAAGACTATGTATCTGTTTATGACAAATTTGAAATAACAGGGGGGAAAAAAAACCCTGGTCTCTCACTAAGGTAGGTTTAGAAGCATTGACCTGGATGGTATGAGAAACTTGCATACCTCAAACTACTATAATAGAGCATGAAGTGGCTGCATTACTTGCTTTCTTGCGTTCTTGTGTTAAGGCATTTTAGGCTCTTAAAACACAAGTTATTTATGGAAGAGGTCATAGTAGATGCTCCCTTGTGAAGTTTATGTAACCCCTGCTTCAGGAACAGAGTATCTTTTTCCCCTGATGCTGGTAATGTTGACTGCTGATGGCTGGCAGCTGAGTATTCCCTCCTGATGTTTGTTCTGGGTGGAAAAGTGCTGCATCACCTAATAACATGCCCCTTTTCCTGTGGCTGTCTAAATACAATGACTATTTTATGTGGGCATATAACAAGCTGGCCCTTTTGCCTCAATTTGAAGCAACCCTTTGGGACCATCTCAGTGCCATACCTCCCCAAGGCATCAGCTGAGGCCTCTGTTGTGACTGCATCCCAGCCAAACCTTTTCCTTACCTCAGTCTTGTTGTCTTTACACCCCCACAGCTGTCGATCTCAATAGCACTTTCCAATGAATTTCCTGTATGCAGATTTACACCTTGGAACACTCTCTAGTGAAACCAAGCTTTGCCAAGAAGTATCACGATGATTTGTTGAGTGATATTTTCATTCATCAAGCTAGCCTTAATAGAGAATAAGGCCATAAGACAGTGGGAAAATGAGTCTGGAGAGTGACTTTGGGAGTATGGGGCTGTCTGATGGTAGCGCTGATCTGAGAACCCAGGTCACCTTGGGGCAGGAGTTGTGAGGGGCAGCAGCAGAAAGGTACATGCCCTTAGATTGTATAGGAGGAGACACTAGGGATATGCAGTTTCCTTTTTCATCACAGGGATAACGTTTCTTTTCTATGTCTTCACAAATTCAACTACAACTCAATTTTCCCATCATAGAGCTCTGCTTGGGATTTCAGGGCTGGTAGTGGCTCAATACTGAACAGATATGAAACACAAAGCCCTAAACTCTATTTTAATCACAGTACATTACCTAAGGAAGTGGAATTGGGCATGATAAAACTTTTTATTCAAAAGAGCTCAAAGACATCCTTTCATATTAAAAAAATCTCCATAATTAATTGAGTTTTATCACATCGCTCTAACCTCACCTGAGATTTCTGAGTCATGAGGCTCCAGCTGCCCTACTAGTAAGCCATGCCACTAACCATGTCCAGAGGACTCTTTATGATTTATGTTATATGTAAATTACAATTTACATTATGATTTATTTCTGTTATTGCAAGGTGCTCTTTAGACAGGCAGCATCACCATCACCTGAGATCCTGTTAGAAATTCAGAATCTGAGGCCCTTCCCAGACTTACTGAATTGGAACCTGCACTTTAAAAAAGATCGCTGGGTAATTCTTATGCATACTGGTGTTTGAAAAACATTGCTCTATGTGACTGAAATCTTCTGGAGTTCTTAATATTTAAGCTCCCATGTCTGTACCAAACAGCCCTGATATTAGAGGCAAGTTCTGCAATGCTGTCTTCATCATTTACTCCAACTTCTATCACAGTATTTACTTCATATAAGAAAGTTGGAGATGGAGTGAACTGAGGCCAGAATGATAATACACACACACACACACACACACACACACACACACACACACACACACACTGCTCTTTCAAATCCAGAAACTTTAATAAGTGAAGAGAAAATAGCTACACACACCTAAAGGAAAATAGCAGTTTATTAGGATACAGCCCAAACTCTAACATGATTTACAAGAAAAAACCCACGTAAATGTACTTCTTTTTTCAGTCTTTTGCTGCCTCCCACCTCTGCTAAACACACACACACACATACACACACACACACGCACGCATGCGCGCGCACATATACATCTAAACTGCTAGGCTGATCTATTTTCAGTGTCATCCTGAGCATTGCATGAATTGTCTCTTTCTGAAACATTCTTCGTTTCATATTCTTTTCACCTAGAAAATTTATACTTCAAATTTTATATAGATATCCCTTTTCCCCCAGAAAGCCTTCTGTAACTCCAACAGAATCCTGTATTTCCCCCAAATTATTGCACAACATAGTGAGAGTCTGACCCGTTAAGCTGAAACCTTGGTTTAGCACTGGACTCAGCCCAGTGCCTAAGCATGTACTGAATGAATAAACAAATAACTTAATGTAAGTTATGTAAGTAGGTTTATTATTTTTATATTGCTAAATAACAAAATTACCACAAACATGGAAGCTTTAAACAAATATACTTACTATCTTACGGTTTTCATGGCTCAGGAGTATACACATGGCTTAGTGAGGTTCTCTGCAAGACTGCAGTCAAGGTGTTAGCCAGTGCAGGGTTCCTATCTCGAGACTCGAGTGGGGCAGTCTGCTTCTAAGCTCTCTCAAGTTGTTTTCATTGCCTTGCAACTGTATGATTTATGGCAGCTTGCTTCTTCTAAGCTAGGGAAAGATCGAGATAGAGATAGTGGCACAAAGATTGCAACACTCATTACGTTTTTGCATCCATTTGGTTAGAAGCAAGCCATAGGTACTGGCCCACCATAGAGGAATTACACAAAGATGTGGTTGTAAGATCATAGGTAGTCTGTTCACCACAAAAGGTATTGTTAAAATTTGTGCTTGGTTTTCCTGTCATTTTTTAAATTTTTTTTTTTGAATAAACTTTTCCAATATGAGATTAAAATTAGTGGCCTGTAAAATAATTGCAGAGAGATTTTCTCAATTCTATTTCCTTCTCTTTAAATCTCTGCAGTTGGGTTATATAACTCTGACTAAACCCAATCTTCTCTCTAGAGATGGTTCCCCTATTCCACGGGAAAACACTGCTTGCCTGCCAGATGGATATAACATATTTATCTTCCTGACTTGAGTCTTCAAATATGTTTTTCATTTCTGCTAACCTTAGTCAATAATCAAGTTGTTTGCCAAGCTGAAAATTTAAGGCTGGTTGGCAGCATTATGTAATTCTCATACTCTTTTTTTCACTTCTATAGTTTTATTTTTCTCCCATTCCTCTGATTGTTTCTAAAGAGCTGGTAACAAGCTATCAGGCACCTGTGTCTTTCAAAAGGGAAGAATTTCAAATTTTCCTATGCCAAAGGTGTACATTTTCCACATGTACAACTAAACATCTTTTGTATCTGTAGAAATAGTTTACATCATCTTGAGACCCACTTTAGTTTTAGTCCTTCAAAAAAATAAATCACACCTATTTATTTCTTTGGCAGAATGATTGATATTAAGATAAAGATAGCATGAATAATAGTTTTGATTATTACATTTAAGGAAACAAATTCTTCACTTGCTAGTAATATGGTGGATGATTATTCAAACTGGTTGCATCTTTCCAGTGAGTGGACTTTTTCATATTCATGATACATGTATGTGCATGTATGTGCTTTAAATTTTTTCTTCCATTCCAATCTACAGTACTTCAAACCTTAATTCAAACCCTTCCTATTCAAACCATAAATTCTCAAATTATGGTTGGAATAGGATTTGTGGTTGTTATTGTCAAGGCGGTCACTACTAGCATGCCCCCAATTTTTAAAAGAACAAGAAATTACTGCCAATCCAACCCAAATTTTGAAAATAAATAACATTTAAATATAAGAGAATATGAAAAGTGGAAAATAGAAATATTAAACCTAAATGATTTATGCTAATGTTCTTTAATTATGTAGAAAGATGAGAGCGTTATTTATTATAGACTTCATTAATACAAGTATACCTGTGAACGATTTGAGGGTAACCACTGAAACTTTAAATATAGTGTCTACACAAGGAGTGGGGAAAGGGAAATAAAGAAAATTACTTTACTTAAGTGAAAATAATGAAATATAGAAGGAGATATGAATTAATGCAAATTAAAATTACAGGTAAGTGAAGATATAGAAATAAATGTACACATAAAAGTTGATTATTTTCATCTGTTAAAGAAACACTCTACAATTAGATCAGACAAATCTACCTAATTTTTATTTTCATTAGATACACTTAAACCTAATGACCCTAGAAAGGGTGAAACTTAAAACATAGAAAATTAATATGGTACCAATAAAATCTCATGCCACCACCTCTCCCCTCCCTACCATAAAGAATCTGGGACTAGCACTATTAATACCAGATAAAATAGCATTTAAAGACTCCTTGGTGAAATTAGTGATTTTAGGACTGAGGCAAGAAAACCTTACAAGAAGGGCCTGGAGCATCTTGTAGTACCAGAAATTAAGGGAATGCTAAGAACAAGCAAAGAACACACAAAAAAGTCACAAGGTAGCAAAATAAATTAAGTGGTATTGGATTATTATCCAAATTATAAAATAAATATCTGTGGAGGCTGGCGACTTCTGTGCCATCCTCCACAGCCCTGGGAGCCTGGACTGAAGTACATCCTTTGGAGTCACAGAGATGAAGGCCGTGTGCATGCTGAAGGGCCAGTGCCCAGTGGAGGGCACCATCTACTTCATGCAGAATGAAAGTGGGCCTGCTAGAGATCAGGAACCATTACAGGATTGACAGAAGGTGAACACGGATTCCACATCCATTAGTTTAGACACAGTACTCAAGGCTATACCAGTGTATGTCCTCACTTTAATTCTCTATCCAAAAACACAGTGGGCCAAAAGTTTAAGAGACCATGTTGGAGACCTGGACAGTGTGACTGCTGGCAAGGATGGCCAAAGTGTCTATGGAAGATTCTGTGATTGAAGTCTCAGAAGACCGTTCCATCACTAGCCACACAATGGTGGGCCATGAGATATGAGATGCCTTGGGCAAAGGTGGAAATGAAGAAAGTATGCAAAAGGGAAACACTGGGAATCATTTAGCTTGTGGTATCATTGGGATTACCAGGTAAATATTCCCTAGAGTGTAATCTGCATCCTAACAACTCATATTTTATCTTGCTAGTTTTAGAAATTTAACTTGATAAACACTATAACTTTAAAAATAATAATATAACTATCTGTGAATGCTTACTGATATAAATGACTGACTAAATAAATGGGGGAAAAGAGACAAATATTCCATGCAGAAAATTCCCAATAATTTATGTAGATACTACACCCTAAAGGAGGGGGGGAGTATAAATCCCTATTCCTTAAGTGTTGGTTGCAAATAGTGACTTCCTTGCAAAGAGTACAGTATGGAAATGGGGAAAGAGTAACTTCACAGTAGAGAATTTTAACAAACATTACCTCAGCAAAATGATCAAGGTCAATATCAACAAATTTTATTGATAGTGTGTACTGTTACTATGATGTGATGAGAATGATTCTTGGCTTCTGTGGTCTGCCTCCCCCAAACCCATAACTCCAGTCTTATCAGAAGACTACAATATACCTGACCAAAACTCCTCAAAACTGTCAAGGTCATCGAAATTATGAGGAAATCTGACAAACTCTCACATCCAGGGAAGCCACTGTATTTCTAAGAATTGTTTGTAACTTTTATCTTTTTTTAAAATTAGCACACAGCTACCTAACAGGGTCATATATTCTGGTTAACTGTTATTCTCTGTATTCGGGTTTTCCACAGAGAGAACAAATAAAATTATATATAAATAGAAAGGGATTTATCATAGGAATTGACTAACATGATAAACAAGCTTGAAACCCAGGGGAGCCAATGGTAATTCCAGTCTGAGTCTGAAGGCCTGAGAACCAGGAGAACTGATGATACAGTATTGGTCTAAAGGCTAGCAGTCTTGAGACCTAGAAAGAGACATTTCAGTTTGAATCTGAAGGCAAAAAGAAACAATGTCCTAGTGTGAAGGCAGTTGGGCAGGAGGAATTCTCTTTTATTTGGGGAAAGGTCAGCTTTTATGTTCTGTTCAGGCTTTCAATTGATTGGATGGTGCCCACCTATATTAGGAAGGGCTATCTGCTTTTATTTAGTGTATTAGTTTAAATGTTAAACTCATCTAAAAACACCCTTACAGAAACACCCAGAATAGTGCTTGACCAAACATCTTGGCGCTCAGTGGCCCAGTCAAGCTGACACACAAAATTAATCACAATATCCTGATTTCTACAAAGCTTTCATGTATGACACTCAGAGTACTGATTTTCAAAGAGTTTAGTAATGTACAGTACATATCACTCATGATTGGCACATTATAAGACAATTCTTGATATTAAGTTCTCTTCCATTATAGTGCAAATATCTAGAAGTTCCCCTGAAAGAAAACTCTCCATAAGTTTAGAACCCTGTAATAAGTTCAGACTGTTTTTCTTTATGACCTACTAGTATCTGACTTTCTTATAACTACCTATGTTAACCTGTGTTCCACTCAGATCCAACCCTAGACTGGCTATATTCTGGGATTGGTTTGGGCTGAATGAGTTATAAATATGAGTATCCCAGAAATGACTGCTTTTTAGTGTGTGCTGGTGATTTGTTATATTACAGGTGAATTTCCTTGCAATTATTCTTTAATTAATCTTAATCTCTCTCTTGATTACATAACCACTCTTACCAGCTGTGTCTATCTGTTATCTCCTGGGTCCCAACTGCCACTGTGTCTATCCTATTTTCTTTTTTCTTTTTCAATATATGAAGTTTATTGTCAAATTGGTTTCCACACAACACCCAGTGCTCATCCCAAAAGGTGCCCTCCTCAATACCCATCATCCACCCTCCCCTCCCTCCCACCACCCCCCCCCCATCAACCCTCAGTTTGTTCTCAGTTTTTAAGAGTCTCTTTTGCTTTGGCTCTCTCCCACTCTAACCTCTTTTTTTTTTTTTTTCCTTCCCCTCCCCCATGGATTTCTGTTAAGTTTCTCAGGATCCACATAAGAATGAACACATATGGTATCTGTCTTTCTCTGTATGGCTTATTTCACTTAGCATCACACTCTCCAGTTCCATCCACGTTGCTACAAAGGGCCATATTTCATTCTTTCTCATTGCCATGTAGTACTCCATTGTGTATATAAACCACAATTTCTTTTTTTTTTTTATTAAAAAAATTTTTTTTTCAACATTTATTTATTTTTGGGACAGAGAGAGACAGAGCATGAACGGGGGAGGGGCAGAGAGAGAGGGAGACACAGAATCGGAAACAGGCTCCAGGCTCTGAGCCATCAGCCCAGAGCCTGACATGGGGCTCGAACTCGCGGACCGCGAGATCGTGACCTGGCTGAAGTCGGACGCTTAACCGACTGCGCCACCCAGGCGCCCCTAAACCACAATTTCTTTATCCATTCATCAGTTGATGTACATTTAGGCTCTTTCCATAATTTGGCTATTGTTGGGAGTGCTGCTATAAACATTGGGGTACAAGTGCCCCTATGCATCAGTACTCCTGTATCCCTTGGGTAAATTCCTAGCAGTGCTACTGCTGGGTCATAGGGTAGGTCTATTTTTAATTTTTTGAGGAACCTCCACACTGTTTTCCAGAGTGGCTGCACCAATTTGCATTCCCACCAACAGTGCAAGAGGGTTCCCGTTTCTCCACATCCTCTCCAGCATCCATAGTCTCCTGATTTGTTCATTTTGGCCACTCTGACTGGCGTGAGGTGATATCTCAGTGTGGTTTTGATTTGTATTTCCCTGATGAGGAGCGACGTTGAGCATCTTTTCATGTGCCTGTTGGCCATCCGGATGTCTTCTTTAGAGAAGTGTCTATTCATGTTTTCTGCCCATTTCTTCACTGGGTTATTTGTTTTTCGGGTGTGGAGTTTGGTGAGCTCTTTATAGATTTTGGATACTAGCCCTTTGTCTGATATGTCATTTGCAAATATCTTTTCCCATTCCGTTGGTTGCCTTTTAGTTTTGTTGGTTGTTTCCTTTGCTGTGCAGAAGCTTTTTATCTTCATAAGGTCCCAGTAGTTCATTTTTGCTTTTAATTCCCTTGCCTTTGGGGATGTGTCAAGTAAGAAATTGTTGTGACTGAGGTCAGAGAGGTTTTTTCCTGTTTTCTCCTCTAGGGTTTTGATGGTTTCCTGTCTCACATTCAGGTCCTTTATCCATTTTGAGTTTGTTTTTGTGAATGGTGTGAGAAAGTGGTCTAGTTTCATCCTTCTGCATGTTTCTGTCCAGTTGTCCCAACACCATTTGTTAAAGAGACTGTCTTTTTTTCCATTGAATATTCTTTCCTGCTTTGTCAAAGATTAGTTGGCCATACATTTGTGGGTGTAGTTCTGGGGTTTCTATTCTATTCCATTGGTCTACGTGTCTGTTTTTTTGCCAATACCATGCTGTCTTGATGATTACAGCTTTGTAGTAGAGGCTAAAGTCTGGGATTGTGATGCCTCCTGCTTTGATCTTCTTCTTCAAAATTACTTTGGCTATTTGGAGCCTTTTGTGGTTCCATACATACTTTAGGATTGCTGGTTCTAGATTCAAGAAGAATGCTGGTGCAATTTTGATTGGGATTGCATTGAATGTGTAGATAGCTTTGGGTAGTATTGACATTTTGACAATATTTATTCTTCTAATCCATGAGAATGGAATGTTTTTCCATTTCTTTATATCTTCTTCAATTTCCTTCATAAGCTTTCTATAGTTTTCAGCATACAGATCTTTTACATCTTTGGTTAGATTTATTCCTAGGTATTTTATGCTTTTTGGTGCAATTGTGAATGGGAACAGTTTCTTTATTTGTCTTTCTGTTGCTTCATTATTAGTGTATAAAAATGCAACTGATTTCTGTACATTGATTTTGTATCCTGTGACTTTGCTGAATTCATGTATCAGTACTAGCAGACTTCTGGTAGAGTCTATTGGATTTTCCATGTATAATATCATGTCATCTGCAAAGAGTGAAAGCTTGACTTCATCTTTTCCAATTTTGATGCCTTTGTTTTCCTTTTGTTGTCTGATTGCCGATGCTAGAACTTCCAACACTATGTTAAACAACAGCGGTGAGAGGGGACATCCCTGTCATGTTCCTGATCTCAGGGAAAAAGCTCTCAGTTTTTCCCCGTTGAGGATGATGTTAGCTGTGGGCTTTTCATGAATGGCTTTTATGATCTTTAAGTATGTTCTTTCTATCCCGACTCTCTCGAGGGTTTTTATTAAGAAAGGGTGCTGAATTTTGTCAAAGGCCTTTTCTGCATCGATTGACAGGATCATATGATTCTTTTCTTTTATTAAGGTGATGTATCACGTTGATTGATTTGCGAATGTTGAACCAGCCCTGCAGCCCAGGAATGAATCCCACTTGATCATGGTGAATAATTCTTTGTATATGCTGTTGAATTCAATTTGCTAGTATTTTATTGAGAATATTTGCATCCATATTCATCAGGGATATTGGCCTGTAGTTCTCTTTTTTTTTTTTCAATGTTTTTATTTATTTTTGGGACAGAGAGAGACAGAGCATGAACGGGGGAGGGGCAGAGAGAGAGGGAGACACAGAATCGGAAACAGGCTCCAGGCTCCGAGCCATCAGCCCAGAGCCTGACGCGGGGCTCGAACTCACGGACCGCGAGATCGTGACCTGGCTGAAGTCGGACGCTTAACCGACTGCGCCATCCAGGCGCCCCTGTAGTTCTCTTTTTTTACTGGGTCACTGTCTGGTTTAGGAATCAAAGTAATACTGGCTTCATAGAATGAATCTGGAAGTTTTCCTTCCCTTTCTATTTTTTGGAATAGCTTGAGAAGGATAGGTATTATCTCTGCATTAAACGTTTGGTAGAACTTCCCTGGGAAGCCATCTGGTCCTGGACTCTTATTTTTTGGGAGATTTTGATGACTGATTCAATTGCTTCGTTGGTTATGGGTCTGTTCAAGCTTTCTATTTCTTCGTGATTGAGTTTGGAAGCGTGTGGGTGTTTAGGAATTTGTCCATTTCTTCCAGGTTGTCCAGTTTGTTGGCATATAATTCTTCATAGTATTCCCTGATAATTGCTTGTATCTCTGAGGGATTGGTTGTAATAATTCCATTTTCATTCATGATTTTATCTATTTGGGTCATCTCCCTTTTCTTTTTGAGAAGCCTGGCTAGAGGTTTATCAATTTTGTTTATTTTTTCAAAAAACCAACTCTTGGTTTTGTTGATCTGCTCTACAGTTTTTTTAGATTCTATATTATTTATTTCTGCTCTGATCTTTATTATTTCTCTTCTTCTGCTGGGTGTAGGCTGCCTTTGCTGTTCCGCTTCTATTTCCTTTAGGTATGCTGTTAGGTTTTGTATTGGAGATTTTTCTTGTTTCTTGAGATAGGCCTGGATTGCAATGTATTTTCCTCTCAGGACTGCCTTCGCTGCATCCCAAAGCGTTTGGATTGTTGTATTTTCATTTTCATTTGTTTCCATCCATTTTTTTAATTTCTTCTCTAATTGCCTGGTTGACCCATTCATTCTTTAGTAGGGTGTTCTTTAACCTCCATGCTTTTGGAGGTTTTCCAGACTTTTTCCTGTGGTTGATTTCAAGCTTCATAGCATTGTGATCTGAAAGTATGCATGGTATGATTTCAATTCTTGTATACTTATGAAGGGCTGTTTTGTGACCCAGTATGTGATCTATCTTGGAGAATGTTCCATGTGCACTCGAGAAGAAAGTATATTGTGTCGCTTTGGGATGCAGAGTTCTAAATATAGCTGTCAAGTCCATCTGATCCAATGTATCATTCAGGGCCCTTGTTTCTTTATTGACCGTGTGTCTAGATGATCTATCCATTTCTGTAAGTGGAGTGTTAAAGTCCCCTGCAATTACCACATTTTTATCAATACGGTTGCTTATGTTTGTGAGTAATTGTTTTATATATTTGTGGGCTCCTGTATTTGGTGCATAGACATTTATAATTGTTAGCTCTTCCTGATGGATAGACCCTGTGATTATTATATAATGCCTTTCTTCATCTCTTGTTACAGCCTTTAATTTAAAGTCTAGTTTGTCTGATATAACTATGGCTACTCCAGCTTTCTTTTGGCTTCCAGTAGCATCATAAATAGTTTTCCATCCCCTCACTCTCAATCTGAAGGTGTCCTCAGGTCTAAAATGAGTCTCTTGTAGACAGCAAATAGATGGGTCTTGTTTTTTTATCCATTCTGATACCCTGTGTCTTTTGGTTGGCGCATTTAGTCCATTGACATTCGATGTTATTATAGAAAGATATGGGTTTAGAGTCATTGTGATGTCCGTAGGTTTCATGCTTGTAGCGATGTCTCTGGTACTTTGTCTCACAGGATCCCCCCTTAGGATCTCTTGTAGGGCTGGTTTAGTGGTGACGAATTCCTTCAGTTTTTGTTTGTTTGGGAAGACCTTTATCTCTCCTTCTATTCTAAATGACAGACTTGCTGGATAAAGGATTCTTGGCTGCATATTTTTTCTGTTCATCACATTGAAGATTTCCTGCCATTCCTTTCTGGCCTGCCACGTTTCAGTAGAGAGATCAGTTGCAAGTCTTATAGGTCTCCCTTTATATGTTAGAGCACGTTTATCTCTAGCTGCTTTCAGAATTTTCTTTTTGTCCTTGTATTTTGCCAGTTTCACTATGATATGTCATGCAGAAGATCGATTCAAGTTACGTCTGAAGGGAGTTCTCTGTGCCTCTTGGATTTCAATGCCTTTTTCCTTCCCCAGATCCAGGAAGTTCTCAGCTATTATTTCTTCAAGTACACCTTCAGCACCTTTCCCTCTCTCTTCCTCCTCTGGAATACCAATCATGTGTATATTATTTCTCCTTAGTGCATCACTTAGTTCTCTAATTTTCCCCTCATACTCCTGGATTTTTTTATCTCTCTTTTTCTCAGCTTCTTCTTTTCCATAATTTTATCTTCTAGTTCACCTATTCTCTCCTCTGCCTCTTTAATCCGAGCCATAGTTGTCTCCATTTTATTTTGCAACTCATTGAAAGCATTTTTTAGCTCCTCCTGGCTGTTCCTTAGTCCCTTGATCTCTGTAGCAAGAGATTCTCTGCTGTCCTTTATACTGTTTTCAAGTCCAGCGATTAATTTTATGACTATTATTCTAAATTCACTTTCTGGTATATTGTTTAAATCATTTTTGATCAGTTCGTTAGCTGTTGTTATTTCCTGGACGTTTTTTTGAGGGGAATTCTCATGTTTCATCATTTTGGTTAGTCCCTGGAGTGGCACGTCCCCTGTGCTGTCTTGAATAACTTGTATTGGTGGGCGGGGCTGCAGTCAGACCTGATGTCTGCCCCCAGCCCACTGATGGGGCCACAGTCAGATTGGTGTGTGCCTTCTCTTCCCCTCTCCTAGGGGCGGAATTCACTGTGGGGTGGTGTGGCCCGTCTGGGCTACTTGCACTCTGCCAGGCTTGTGGTGCTGGGGATCTGGTGTATTAGCTGGGGTGGATCGGCAAGGTGCACAGGGGCGGGAGGGGCAGGCTCAGCTTGCTTTTCCTTTGGAGATCCGCTTCAGGAGAGGCCCTGCGGCACAGGGAGGGAGTCAGACCCGCCGGATGGATGGATCTGCAGAAGCACAGAGTTGGGTGTTTGCACGGAGCAAGCAAGTTCCCTGGCAGGAACTGGTTCCCTTTGGGATTTTGGCTGGGGATGGGCGAGGGAGATGGTGCTGGCGAGTGCCTTTGTTCCCTGCCAAACTGAGCTCTGTAGTCCGGGGCTCAACAACTCTCCCTCCCGTTGTCCCAGCCCTCCCGTTCTCCGAGCAGAGCTGTTAGCTTATAACCTTCCAGATGTCAAGTCCCATTTGCTGTCGAAACACACTCCATCAGGGCCCACCACTTTTGCAAGCCAGACCTGGGGGCTCTGCCTGGCCGGCGGCCTGCCTCTCCGCCCCGGCTTCCTCCCGCCAGTCCGTGGAGTGCGCACCACCTCGCCGCCCTTCCTACCCTCTTCCGTGGGCCTCTCATCTGCGCTTGGCTCCAGAGACTCTGTTCTGCTAGTCTTCTGGCGGTTTTCTGGGTTATTTAGGCAGGTGTAGGTGGAATCTAAGTGATCAGCAGGACGCGCGGTGAGCCCAGCGTCCCCCTACGCCGCCATCTTCCCAGGATCCTCTATCCTATTTTTCTTAACTCAAATTTTTCAGTTGATTCTGGTTTATTCTCACGTTTCTCAAATCTAATGATGAGAGTAATTAGGTAATCAACTATAAAAGGAAAGCTAAAGCTGGGGTAAACTAGATCTTAATATGTAATTACTGCTGGAAACCATTTTACAAATTGTTCCCCAAAATTAAGTTTTTTGTTTCTTTTTTCCCCCATAAGAACAAAAACAAACAAAAACAAGCATAAAAACTTCCTTTGAAAGGTAATGCCCTCTGTGCTGTCTTGGATTTATGATGTCTTTCTTACTATAATATAATATAATATATAATGGTTTTGAACATTAAACTTAATTTCTGTTTGAAACTTACTGTGAGATCTTTCATCTCAGTAGACTTCAAGAGCACACAGAAATCCATGAAACAATCACTTATAGGTTTCACTTGGTCTCTGAAAGCAGTACGTTCCTGTGAAACCTTTTGTAAACTGAAATGGCAAAAGAAAAGAAGCAATTACTATTAATTGATACAGAAAGTTTTTGAGTGTTCTCAGACCCAGAAAATGACCTGTCTTAAGCTGTTCTTGTACCTTAGGAATATCCTGCTAATGGTTACACAAAGTAAATCAAGATAAACCACAGATCTTCACAGGCATGGTTTAAAACTATGGCTGCTTGTTGCCGAGATGCTAAGTGTGGTTCCCCTGAAGGAGCTTGGCAGGGCCCCTCTTGCTGCTTGAGATAAGCACAGCATCTCTCATGGCCTATAGATGAAGCATGAAGCAAATCTATTGAATGAGTTAGGACCTTCTGTCCATGCTTATTCTGCAGATTAGCTGCCTAACCCAATCACTAGATTAAATTATAATATCTAATAAGCAGAATTATCTTGATTGGCTATGTACGTAATGGTCGCATTGCTGTGTGATAAATAGAACTATGTTGTTTGGCCTTCCTGACCCATCATAAAGACTTTTTCTCCCCACTTACCAACGTGGGACCAAGTACCACTTTGGTTTGTTCTGGGTTCTGCCATAAAATGTTGTATTAGAAGTCACTCATCATCTGTAGGGGCCACATTCGATAACACCATTCCCCTCCATAAATAGAATTAATTTCACCAATTTGAAAAGTAATTTTTAAGAAAAATTAGAATAGACACTTATTCTTCAGAATCCAATTGTCACCAAAATTTAGTAGGAGTCATATCTGTCTTTTTGTTATTTGTCTTCCTTTGTAAGAGAACAGTGATATCAGTGTATATAATCACATATTGCTTTAAGAGACGATGATCTGTCATCACTTGGAAAAAAGAACATGTGATGAATGATAAAAGATGGCATTTACCTGTTCATTATTTATATTAGCTGTGATAATTTCTTGCAATTTAAAAATACATTTTGTCCAACGGTAACTATGAAGGATATTTTTAAGTTCACTTTTTTATCTTATTTTTTCACTGTCCTCTTCCTGTGAATTTTCCCTGTGGATCTATAGTGTTTTCATGCTTCAATTTTTAAATGGTTCACTAGAGAATTTTCAGAGCCTATAAATCTTACATTTTTTTTTGTCTTACACTGAGTTAGATTATATATTGATTGATACTTAATTACAAAATCACAATTTTTTAACAGACTTTGTTCATATTTTGGTTATAATTAATGTTTTAGTCATCAAATTGATGGGGATGTGAATATTCTCTTTTCATAACATCAATAAATCAAGGGTATTGTTTAGAAATTTCTACGGAAGACAACTTTTACAATATTATACATCTAGTGTACTACAGGTCTCAAATTTATAGTCCTATGAGACACATAACTGAGAATACAGTGCTGTTAAATAATGTTATCATGCTCATAAAGTACATATTTTCCAGCTGGGTGCAACTTTAGGAGAATTTGATACTTATGATCTTCTAGGATTGAAGTGCAAGTGGACATTAAAGTTACGAGGAAGCAAAGGGAAGTACAGTCTCCAGGTAGTTTCATGTTAATACAGTAATCACATGCAAAATAAGTGTGTTCTATTTCAGTGTCAACAAAACACTAGGAAACTGCCCATAAGGAAGTAATTTAATTACTTTATTATCATTTTAATTCCAGTATAGGCAACATACAGGGTAATATTAGTTTCAGGTGTACAATATAGTGATTCAACACTTCCATACATCACCTGGTGCTCATCACAACAAGAGCACTCCTTAATCCCCGTCATCTATTTAACTCATTCCCCTCCACCTCTGCCCACCTCCCCTCTCTTAACTATCGGTTTGCTTTCTATGGTTAAGAGTGTTTCTTGGTTTGCCCCCCCCCTTTTTCTCCTTTGTTCATTTGAGGTTTTTTCTTAAGTTTCACGTATGAGTGAAATCATATGATGTTTGTCTTTGAATGATTTATTTCACTTAACATTACACTCTGTAGCTCTTTCCATGTTTTTGCAAATGGCAAGATTTTATTTTTATGGCTGACAAATATTATTTTTATGGATAATTATATGTATATAACACATCTATATATATTATAGATTTTGTATGTATATTATATATATAATACATCTTTTTTATCCATCTATCAGTGGACACATGGTTTCCTTCCATAATTTGGCTACTGTAAAAAATGCTGCAATAAACATAGGGATGCATATATCTTTTTAAATTATTGTTTCCATATTTTTTGTTAAACACCCAGTAGTGGAATACAGGCTCATATGGTAATTCCATTTTTTATTTTTTGAAGAAACTCCATACTGTTTTCCATAGTGACTGTACCATTTTGCATTCCCACCAACAGTAAATGAGGGTTTCTTTTTCTCCACAGCTTCACCAACACTTGTTATTCCTTGTATTTTTGATGTTAGCCATTCTGACAGGTGTCGGTTGATATCTTATTGTCATTTTGATTTGTATTTCCCTGATGATGAGTGATGTTGAGCAAGTTTTCATGTGTCTGTTGACCATTTGTCTTCTTTGGAGATATGTCTGTTCTTCTCAATTTTTAAATGGATTCTTTTGTGTGTGTGTGTGTGTGTGTGTGTGTGTGTGTGTGTTGAATTATATCAGTTCTTTATGTATTTTGGACACTAACCCTTTATTCGGTATGTCATTTGCAAATATCTTCTCCCATTATATCTGTTGTCTTTTAGTTTTGTTGACTGTTTCCTTTGTTGTGCAGAAGCTTTTTATTTTGTTACAGAACCAATAGTTTATTTTTGCCTTTGTTTCCCTTGCCTCGGGAGATATATCTAGAAAAATGTTTGCTGTGGCCAATGTCAGAAACATTATTGCCTGTGCTCTTTTATAGGATTTTTATGGTTTCAGGGTCTCACATTTATGCCTTAATCCATTTTGAGTTTATTTTTGTATGTTATGTGAGAAAGTGGTCCAGTTTCATTCTTTTGCATGTAGCTGTCCAATTTTCCCAAAGCCATTTGTTGATGTGACTGTCTTTTTCTCACCGGATATTCTTTTTTGCTTTGTCAAAGATAATTGACCATATAGTCATGGGTTTATTTCTGGGCTTTCTATTCTGTTCTATTGATCTATGTGTCTATTTTTGTGCTAGTACCATACTGTTTTGATTACTACAGTTTTGTTATATATTTTGATATCTGAGATTGGAGCACCTTCAGTTTTGCTCTTCTTTTCCAGAATTGTTTAGGCTATTCAGGATCTTTTGTGGTTCCATACAAATTTTAGGATTATTTGTTCTAGTTTGTGAAAAGTGCTATGGTATTTTGATAGGGATTGCACTCAATCTGTTAATTGCTTTGGGTAGAACAGAAATTCTAACAACATTTGTTCTTTAAATCTATGGGCATGGAATGAATGTCTTTTCATTTCTTTGTGTCATCTTCAATTTCTTTCATCAGTGTTTTATGGCTTTCAGAGTATAGATCTTCCACCTGCTTGGTTAAGCTAGTCCTAGGTATTTTATTATTTTTGGTACAATTGTAAAGGAGATTGTTTTCTTAATTTCTCTTTCAGCTACCTCATTACTACTAGTGTATAGATATGCAACCGATTTCTGTACATTGATTTTATATCCTGTGACCTTACAGAATTCATTTATCAGTTCTAGCATATTTTTGGTGGAGTCTTAGGGTTTTCTCTATGCGGTGTCATGTGATCTGCAAATCATGAAAATTTTCCTACTTTCTTACCAATCCAGATGCCTTTTATTTCTTTTTCTTATCTGAGTGCTGTGGCTAGGACTTCCAGTACTATTTTGCATAAAAGTGGTGAGAGTGGTCATCCTTGTCTTGTTTATGATCTTAAAGGAAATGCTTTCAGTTTTCATCATTGTGTATGATGTTAGCTGTTCCTTCTAAACCTATTTTGTTGAGTGTTTTTGTCATGACTGGCAGTTCTACTTTGTCAAACGATTTTTCTGCATCTGTTGAGATGATCGTATGTTTCTTTTCCTAGCTCTTGTTGATGTGATACATCACATTGGTTGATTTGCAAATATTGAACTTGTATCTTGGAATAAATCCCACCTGATTGTGGTGAATGATTTTTGTAATATTGAATTGGGGTTATCAATATTTTGTTGAGAATTTTTTTATCTGTGTTCTGCAGATATTGGCCTGTAGGTCTTTTTTTGTGGTGTCTTTATGGGCTTTTGGTATCTGGGTAACCATGGACTACTTAATAAATTTGGAAGTTTTTCTTCCTCTTCTATGTTTTGGAATAATTTAAGAAAAATAGATATTAACTCTCTTTTAAAAGTTTGGTGAAATTCACCTGTGAAGCCATGTGGTCCTGGACTTTTGTTTGTTGGGAGTTTTTTGATTACTATTTCAATTTGATTGCTGATAATTGGTGTGTTGGAATTTTCTATTTCTTCCTGATTCAGTTTTGGGGGGTTATTTGTTTCTAGGAATTTATCCATTTCTTCTAGGTTTTCCAATTCGTTGACATAAAGTTTTTCATAATGTTCTCTTAAAATCCTTTGTATTTCTGTGTTGTTGGTTTGTGTCTCTCCTCTTTCATTTCTGATTTTCTTTGAGTGTTTCTCTCTTTTTCTCTTTCATATCTGACTAAAGGTTTATTAATTTTGGTGACCTTTTCAAAAGATCAGCTCCTGGATTCATTGATCTTTCTCTCTCTTTTTTTTAACTTTCTGTTTTATTTTTCTCTAATCTTTATTATTTCCTTCTACTGGTTTTGGGTTTGGTTTGTCCTTTTTGTAGCTCAACAAGATGTAAGATTAGGTTATTTATTTGAGATTTTGCTGCCTTTTTAATATATGCCTGTACTGCTATAAACTTCCCTCTTATAATAGATTTTGTTGCATCCAAAGATTTTGGACTATTGTGTTTTCATTTTCCTTTGTCTCCATGTATTTTTTCTAATTTTTTCTTTGATTTCTTGGCTGATCCATTCATTGTTTAGTAGTATGTTATTTAACCTCCATATATTTGTATTCTTTCCAGATTTTTTCTCATGTTTGATTTCTAGTTTTATATCTCTGTGGTAGGAAAAGATACATTGTATGATTGCATTGTATTGAATTTCTTGAGACTTATTTTGTGGCCTAACACATGATCACTTCTGGGTAAGGTTCCATGTCCATTTGAAAAAAAATGCATTTTCTGCTGTTTTAGGATGGGATTTTCTGAGTATATCTGTTACATCCATCTCATCCAGTACCATTTCATTGTTGATTTTCATCTGGATGATCTATCCATTGATAAAAGTGGGGTGTTAAACTCTCGTGCTATTATTGCATTAATGTTAATTACTTCATTTATATTTGTTATTAGGTGTTTTATGTATTTGGGTACTCCCATTTAGGATGCGTAAATGTTTACAATTGTCATATATTCTTGTTGGAATATTGCCTTTATTATTATATAGTGTCTTTCTTTGTCTCCTGTTATAGTCTGTTTTAAAGTCTGTTTTGTCCAATATAAGTATTGGTACCCTGGCTTTTTTTTTTTTTTAACTTCCATTGTTTGATAAATGTTTTTTCATCCGTTCAGTTTTGATCAGATTTGTCTTTAGTACTGAAATGAGTCTCTTGTAGGTAGTATATACAGCTGGATCTTTTTTTTTTTAATCCATTCTGTCATCATATGTCTCTTTTATTTTTTAAATGTTCATTTAATTTTGAGAGAGAGTGAAAGAGAAACAGAATGTGAGTGGAGGAGGGGCAGAGAGAGAAGGAGACACAGACTCTGAATCAGGCTTCAGGTTCTGAGCTGTCAACACAGAGCCTGACATGGGGCTCAAACCCACTAACCATGAGATCATGACCTAAGTTGAATCAGACGCTTAGCTGACTGAACCACCCAGGTGCCCCATCATCTTATGTCTCTTTATTGGAGCATTTAGTCATTTACATTCAAAGTGATTATTGACAAATATGTATTTATTGGCATTTTGTTGTTTGTTTTATCCTTATGTTTATAGTTCTTCTTTGTTCCTTTCTTCCGTTGCTCTCTTTTATCACAGTTTGCTAGATTTCTTTAGTGACGTACTTGGATTACTTTCTCTTTATTTTTTGCATATCTATTAATTTTTGATCTGTAGTTACCATTAGTTTTATTTATAACATCTTACTCATATAGCAATGTATATTAAGTAGATTTTCACTTAAGTGTGAACTCATTCTTTACCCCTCTCCTGCCTCCCTCCCATGTTTTTGATTTATTTTTATAGATGTACATAATTTTACTGCTTTTGTGGTTCCTACTTTCTTACTCCTGCTTATGGTCTTTCCTTTCCACTCACAGAATACCCTTTAACATTTATTGCAAGACTTGTTTAGTAGCGATGAATTCCTTAATGTTTGTTTGTCTGGGAAACTCTTTGGCCTTGCTGGATAGAGAATTTGGGTTGCAGTTTTCTTTTCTTTTCTTTTCTTTTCTTTTCTTTTCTTTTCTTTTCTTTTTCTTTCTGCACTTTTATTATATCATGGCCCTCTTTTCTTGCCTACAAAGTTTCTGCTGAAAAATCAGCTGATAGCCTTAGGCAGTTTCACTCACGAGTAACTGTTTTGTTTTGTTTTGTTTCCTCTTGCTACTTTTAAAATTCTCTATCATTATTCTTTTCCATTTTAATTACTATGCATCTTGGTGTGGGCTTCCTTCAGTTGATTTTGTTGGGGGCTTTCTGTGCTTTCTAGATCTGGATTTCTGTTTCCTTCCCCAGATTCAGTTAATTTTTAGCTATTATTTCTTCAAATACATTTTCCCTCTTTTTCTTGTGTTCTCCCTTTGATGCAAATATTATTACACTTGATGGTGTCGCTGAGTTCCCTTAGTCTATTTTGATTTATTATTATTTTTCTCTCTCCTGTTCAGCTTGATTACTTTCCATTACTCTGTCCTGCCAGTGGCTGATCGATTCTTCTGCTTCCTCCATTCTACTATTTATTCCACCTAAGGTATTTTTTTTTTAATTTTGATTTAGTTTGAGAGACAGAGAGAAAGAGAGCATGAGCAAGGGAGGGGCAGACAGGGAGAGAGAGGATCCCAAGCAGGCTCCACACTTTTAACATGGAGACTAATTCAGGGCTCAACCCCACAAACTGCAAGATTATGACCTGAGCCGAAATCAAGAGATGGATGCTTAACTGGCTGAGTTACCCAGGCACCCCCATCTAATGTATTTTTAATTTCACTTACTGAGTTCTTCATCTCTGATTGGTTCTTTTTTTATGTTTTCTCTCTCTCTGTTGAGGGTCTCATTGAGGTTCTCTGCTCTTTTCTGATATCCAGTGAGTATCTTTGACCATTTCTATAAATTATTTATCAGAAATATTACTTATATCCATTTTCTAAAGCACTTTTGCTGTGATTTTGTCCTGTTCTTTAATTTGGGATATATCCATTTTGTATAACTCTCTTGTGTCTGCTTCTATGTGATAGGAAAGTCAGCAGTATCTCCTCCTCTTGAAAGTAGTGGCCTTATGAAAAAGAGGTCCTATAGTGTCCTGCTGTGCAATGTCCCCCATTTACCAGAACCTGGTGCTTTAGAAGTGTCCCCTGTGTGTGTTGTGTGCACCCCACTCTTGTGGTCAAACCACTTTTTCCTTCAATGTAGTCTGCTGGTTGTGGGCAGAGTTTGGTCCCTGTGGTGTTCTTGGGTTAGTCTGGAGCCACCTTCAGTTGACACACCTTCAGTTGTGTCACATCATGTTGTAGCATGGAACTGTAGGCATTTTTTTTTGTTTTAGTCTCTGAGAAGCTCTCATTGGTGGTTGGGGTCTACAGTTAGACCTGATGTCTGCCCCAGCTCATTGCTGATCCTGCAGTGGGACAGATGAGTGTGATTATCTTCCTCTCTCCTTGAGACAAGAATTACTTTGGTGTGGTGCTGGCCCCTGTCGGAGCTGCTGGCCCACTATCAGGATGTGGCACACCTTTAGATAGACTCTGGCCAAGGATATATTGGAGTGTGCAGGTTTGCAGGAGAACATGAGGCATGTGGTGCTAGCAAGGTCTATGCTGCTTGCTGTGGGAGGGGGCCTGCTGCTGTCTGGGAAAACTCCTGTGGAGGCCCACAGGGTTGGAGGGGGCAAATGCATGTAAGTTCATAGAGGTGAGGTGTGCTGTTAGCAAGTTAGGTGGAGAGCTTTGGATCTGCACTGGTTCCCACAGGTATTTATGTATTTAGGCTGGGGCAGGGGAGGGAAATGGTGATTGCCAGCTCTTTTGTTCTTAGGTGAGACTCACAAAGATCTTTCCCCCTCCAGTACACCCTCTGAAATTAGTAAACAATCTCCCTCCCGTATACCCCAGGTATTTTTCAAACTATATGCTGTATCTCATTGGGGCTGTTTATTGTGCTGTCTCATTAAGGGTCAGGACTCAGTTTCCTAGTGCCCTCAGCTCTTTCAGAGCTAAGTCTACCGATTTTTAAAGTTCCAAGTGGTAAGCTCCACTGATTATAAGAACTCTTGAAGTTGAGTGTCTCTTGTTTTCAAAGCCAAATATGGGGATTTCTCACCCCAGTATGGATCTCTCATGCCTGGGGTTCCTGGTGTGAGTCTCTCTTTCCCCTCTCTGCATCTGTGGTGTTTTTCCCTCCAGTAGACAATACTGCAGTTTCATTTATCTCCCATCCATACCTCTCCCCCTTCCAATCCTCTTTAATGTGGACTTTTCTCTACATTTAGCTGTGTAGAGTCTGTTCTGCCAGTCTTCAGGTCGTTTCTTGGTTATTTACATTGATATGGATGTGTTATCTAGTTGTATCTGTGGAGCAAGGTGAGCTGAGAATCCTCCTACTCTGCCATCTTCCCTGGAAGTTTCAATGTAGTAACTTTAATAGATATTCAAGAATAAAGACCCACCCATCCCTCCCCTCACTCTTTGCAATAATTTGAACTTGTATTCTTGACATCCAGCAGAGCCCCCAAAATAGTGATTTGAGTACATGGGCTCTGGAGACAGATTAAATTCCTGATGCCACCATTATTCACTGTCTATATGACTAATGTCAAATTACTTAATCTCTCTCAGACTTAGTTTTCACATTGATAGGAGGGGAATAATAGAAATTCCCAAAGGTTAATTTAAGCTTAAATTGAAACAATATGAAGTGTTTACCATAATACATGTTCTATGTATTTTAACTATTACCACATTTGGAGTCATTTATTCAAGTATGATTAAAGATATTATATCATTATACTTCAGGTCATTTCAACTTATGCAAATTTATGTTATTACCATTAAAATCTAAGTGCTCTAAGCATTTAGGGTTCCTAAAAGAATGTACTATATAATTTACAGAAAATGTAAGTGGTTAAAAGTCTACAAGGAACTGTGCTGAGCTATGATAATTTCAACCATAGAATATTTTCTTTCAGTGAATCTCCACAAAGAATCTCTAAGACCCTGCCAAAAAGCAAAACAAAATAAAACAGAACCCAAATAGTCTTTTGAGATTCTCACAGCACTTCCCTAAAAGAGGTGATGGCTTTCTCCAGAAAGATTAATTTGCATAGTATTCATTTTCTTTAGGAATTTATGACAGGTACCGTTATACTTCAGCTGAAATAAGACATTACTCAATACTAATAATAAAAATAACCACTTCTTTTTACCAATGAAAAACATAGCTTCTATTGGACTTTCTCAAGTCCCTTGAACAACACTGATATGAACTGTGTGGGTCCACAAATATGCTGATTTTGTACAGTACTTAATGTTTTTTTCTCTTCCCTATGATTTTATGAACACTTTTCTCTAGCTTACTTTATTATAAGAATGTAGTATGTAATACATGTAACATACCTAATATGTATTAATTGACTATTTATGTTATTGGTAAGGCTTTTGGTCCACAGTAGGCTATTAGTTGAGTGAGGCTAAAGTTATATACAGATTTTCAACTGAATGGGGGTCAGCACCCCTAACCTTTGTGTTGTTAAAGGGTTAACTATATTTATTTCAATCAATACTCAGGAAAAATCTTCAGTCCCATCAGCTGTAAAAAATGAATAAGTGATGTGGACAAAGTTACGTGGGTTGAAAATGAATGACTGGAGCCCTAATCTCTTTTTTATATTTATGAAAATCTCAGCTATCGTCATCCTACTGAACATAATGGGTGACTGCTTGTTATAAACCAATGGAAAGGTATTATATCAAGCAGTGAAGCACTGTACATTTTCTATAATTATTTCAATAATAGTTTTCTATTTAACAAATCACCTAATATAATCTTACTGATAGAAGATGAAATGGCATAAGGGGAGTAGTAAGGTTTAAGGATCAGAAAGTGGATTTGAAATTAGATTATTCCCGTTCCTCAACTTGTGTAAACACTTGCTGAATGTCCTCAATGGGTAAGGGATGTGCCAGGAACTAAGGTTATAAAGATGAAGAATAGGAACATGTCCTCTACCCTAAGGGAGCTCATAGTTTGGTAAGGGAAGCAGACACATGATCTGATCAGATCATTTAAAATTTTTTTTTTTCTTAACGTTTATTTATTATTGAGAGAGACAAAGCATTAGCATGGGAGGGGCAGAGAGAGGAGGAGACACAGAATCTGAAGCAGGCTCCAGGCTCTGAGCTGTCAGCACAGAGCCCGACACAGGGCTTGAACCCACAAACAACAAGATCATGGCTTGAGCCGAAGTCGGATGCTCAACTGACTGAGCCACCCAGGCGCCCCTGATCAGATCATTTTAATAAAACATTGTAATTGCTATGATAGATGCATGGTCTGACAGCTAGGGGAGCCCAGAAGGAAGGATATTTTTCCAATCTAGGGACTTGAAGAAAGTTTCTGGGGGGAAATGATACGGGCATTAAACTCAAGTCTGATAAACATAGACCAAGATGAAGAAAGATAGGAAGAGTGTTTTTCCATTAACCAATTTATATAAGCATAAAGCAGATAATGCATTTGGGAAAAATGTATACTGCCAGAATATAAAGGGTAAAACAAAAGGCATTGAGGGGATGGAACTAGAAAAGTAGGCAGGGCTGAGTAACTAAAGATCTTTTGTGCCAAATGTTTGTGCCCAATTGTGACAATAATGGCCTAATGGGGAAGGGACGGGAGCTATGAAATAATTATGGCAGAGGATTCTCAAAGTTACGCCTTTGGATTATAGTAATCACTGTAGCCACAGTGTGAAGGGGATATTTAAAGGTTTCAAGTCTAGATGACGGGAGGCTAGTTGGTGGTGGTGGCAGTGTTGAGGGGGGCATTATTGCAATTGTCACTGGAGGAAATGGGAAAGATGTGGACCAAGTACAAGAATAGAAAGTCATATATACATTAAAAATATTTAATGGATTGAGTTCGAGCCCCGCGTCAGGCTCTGGGCTGATGGCTCAGAGCCTGGAGCCTGTTTCCGATTCTGTGTCTCCCTCTCTCTCTGCCCCTCCCCTGTTCATGCTCTGTCTCTCTCTGTCCCAAAAATAAATAAACGTTGAAAAAAAAAATATTTAATGGATAAACTCTGAGAACTTGGTAAGTAAATACATATAAAGGTTTGAAAAAGAGATGGGGATATGGATTTTATTTGATTATTATTAGTTTGTTTATTTTTGAGAGAGAGGGAGAGACAAGAGGGAGACAGAGAATCCCAAGTAGCATCCATGCTTTCCACATGGAGCCCAATGTGGTGTCCAAACTCATGAAATGTGAGATCACAACCTGAGCTGAAATCAAGAGAGCCACCCAGGCACCCCAAATTTTAGATTTCTGTCTTGAGTGCCATTAGTGAAGACCATAGGGATGTTGGTACATAATGAATTTTTTTTAACCAGCTACTTTTGAGATGAATAAGAAACATAAAAAGTGATTTTTTTTTGATAACGAAATAGCTACGTAAGTGAGTCTGAATCTCATTGTAGATGTCAAGGCTGGAGATTTGAACATCATTTTTATATTAAGTAAAAACCCATGGAGCAATATGACCAAGAAGTTAACCATTTGAAAATATAAATCAAACTTCTATGCTGATTATTATTGTTATAAATTGGATTTTTTTTTACTAACAATGACTCTATTTTCCTTTCTGAAAATTTTCTTATGTACATTATGCCTATATCCAGTTCTCTTGGGCTAGAATCAGTGATACCCAGTAAGAATGTGCATACCCAGAACCCAGTTTTTGATTTGTACATATCGTTCTCTAATAAAAGAAAACAGAGCTCTTGGGTAGAATTACTGCTTCTAGGATTGGGTCAAGGAAAATATAAGATGAGTCTGGATCCATCTTGTAGTGACAGAAATTAAGGAAGCACTCAACAAAATAAACTATGATAATATTGAAATCACTGTAAGAATACAACAAATATTGATCAGTACATAGTGAGATAAATAAATGAATGGATAGGTATAAATGGGGAAGAGATACATGTTCCTTATAGAGGAATTTAAAATATATAAATATGAATATAGTATATATTTATATACCCCTTCAAAGAGGAGGAAATGGATTTTCTTCTCTGTGAGTGTGAGCTAGACTTAGTGATTAACTTCCAAAGAAGAAAGTGTGGCAAGAGAAAAATAATAAGTGTGTAGTGGGTAACCTTGACAGATAGCACCTTAGCTGAGTTCTCAAGGTTAACATCACCAGAGAAAAGTCACATTAGCATCTGATACTCTCTGATGTGGTGAGAAAAACCCTTCAATTCTGTGGCGTTCTTCTCCCAAACCAATTACTCCGTTCTAATCAGGAGAAACTAAAAGATACATTCAAATGAAAGACATTTTACAAAATATCTAACCAGTGCTCTTCAGATCATTCAAGGTTATAAAAACCAGAAAACAATAACAGGCTGGAAGATTCTAGATAATGACAAAATGCAATTTGTATCTTGGAATGAATCCTGGGAAAGAAAGGGGACATCAGTGTAAAAACTGGTGAAATCCAAGTAAGTCTCTAGTTTAGAGACTTTGTGTAATAATGCTGACTTTTTAGTTTGTATATTATGGACAGTTTGATGAAGATTGTCTCTTTTTATTTATTTTTTTTATGTTTTTTATCTTGGGACAGGTGGTGGGGAGAGAGAGAATAGGAGGGAAGGAGAGAGGAGGGGAGAGAATCCAAAGCAGGCTCCATGCTGTCAGCACAGACTCCAACGTGGGGCTTGATCTCATTAATGGTGAGATGGTGACCTGAGTGGAAATCAATAGTCAGATGGTTGTCTGAGCCACCCAGAGGCCCCAGGATTGTTTCTTTTTAAATGTTGTTACTTTGTAACTGAATCAAATTCTCAATTTTTGCAAGAGAGGACTTCCTGCTTGCTTTCTGTAGTCAGTAGGCTATATAATCCATGGGTGCCTTGAAAACAGCAAGATTCTAATCATGACTTCCTCTGGCATACATTATTTCTATAACTCTGATTACAGAATGCAGAATGAAAATTCTAGAGGAAGTTTTGCAGTTTCAGAGAAATTCTAAGAAAATAATTGTCTGTTTTGCTAAAGAGATGGTTTTATAATTAAAGTGTATGACTATATAGCACATTACCTCAAGGAAGTTCAAAGCATTTTGCCAGTGTACTTAAGAACACAACTACTACCAAACAAAATAGCAATCACAGTAATGAAGCTTTGAATTTCTTATAGATATTAATATGTCTTACATCTATCAAAAGCGGTAACATCACAAAGCAATTTTTAACCAAGGAGGATGAAACGATTTCAATCATTTATTCATTTTGTGTGCATTCATTTACTCAAAAATGTTTTGAGTGTCTGCTATGTTCCAAGCACCAGTTAGGTTTTCATGATCACAATCAGAATATACTTAGTGTTCTGTTCTACTTTGATTCATTATAATTCTTGGATTCTAGATGCACCCACAAACAACAGAGGTTAGTGTAGTCACACTCTTGTCTCTCAGGTTCAGAAATCTGCTTAGAATTTTTTTTTTCCATTTTTTAAGTTTATTTTTGAGAGAGAGAGAAAGAGAAAGAGAGACATCAGGAGGGACAGAGAGGGAGGGAGAGAGAGAATCCTAAGCAGGCTCCCTGTTGTCAGCACAGAGGCTGATACAGGACTCAAACCCATGAACTGCGAGATCATGACCTAAGCTGAAACCAAGAGTCAGACACTCAATCTACTGAACCACCCAGGCGCCCCAGAAATCTGCTTAGAAATTTTACTCCAAGGAAGCACTTTGTTCTTATTTGCTGCTCTGTGGTACTTCAGAGTAAATCCAAGCCTATGTGAGACAAACATGAATAATAATTTAGAATTAATTTATTTTACATGACCCTCATTTTCTAAAACACAGCTTCCTCTACATCCCAAATGGTACATAATAAATAATTTAGAGTTAAATAGAGCATTGACTCTGCATAAAATGAAGATAAAGTTGGTTCTCTTGAGTAAAGGATCTAAGAGATATCATCTGCTATTGATTGCTTCTAAAATATTAAGGACATCCAGAATACATGAATGGAATAAACTTAGGCAAAGGAGAGAATCATTTTTTCCTTGCAAAAATAACTTTTACCTAAATTGTTCCATGTACCAAGGGAAAAACCTAAACCTTTCATTTGAAAGGCATGATTTTTCAGTTGGTTCTTATTCTTGGTCATGCCTGTTTATACCCTACAGTGAAGAAAATTGCAATTGAAATATTGTATGAATGGGAAAGACATGAGGTAATTTTTTGTTAAAGGATAATTTTTCCTTTTGATTGATTCTGTTCATGGAGAGAATAGACTCAAAGAACTAAGCCCATTCATAGAATGCTAGTACTCTAAGAGATTCAAACGTAACCTAGATCAATTCTCTGATATCAAATTGAGGATACTAAGATAAAATTATAGGTAGTTACTGGCTAGGACAACCAAATCAATATTGGAAAAGTCAGAAGTGGACTATACTGTATCTCAGAATTGACTTGGTAAAAAATTTTTTTTGGAAAAATTTGTTTATCCTATTAAGTAACTGTAGCCTGTGACAACATCAGGGTTACTGAAAGCATAAAATATCCTAGTCAATTGTATTTTAGGGGATGGTTAAACAAAGAATTAAATTTAGACTGCAAGTGGATATATATATATATATATATATATATATATATATATACACACACACACATATATAGTAGTTAAATGATAGATGATAAATGAATAGATAGGTAAGTAGACATATATATACATACATATGCATAGAATTAAGTAAATAATTACACTATGGATATTATCTCTTTTTAGGAATTAAATTCCTGAAAATGAAATTTGTATTCTACTGTATTTAAAATACCTATAGCATTTAAGTTGGCACTTAGAAATACCATCTGAAAACCTATGTATCGTAAATTAAATTAAAAATAAAATTTCACATTAGTATTTTTCCTATATTCCTTTAGCCTAAAAGAACAAAACTGGCATACCTGTGTTGGAACTCTGATTTGTAATAAATTTTTTAATGTTTTATTTATTTTTGAGACAGAGACAGAGCATGAGTGGGGGAAGGGCAGAGAGCGAGGGAGACAGAATCCAAAGCAGGCTCCAGGCTCTGAGCTGTCAGCACAGAGCCTGAAGCAGGGCTGGAACTCGTCAACCGCAAGTCATGACCTGAGCAGGAGTCGGATGCTCAACCCACTGAGCTACCCAGGTACCCCTGGAACTCTGTTTTTATAGCTATCATCTCTTTTAAGAGCATTGAACAGATTTAGCATGTAAACGAGGGATGAAAGTCCAGGATAATACATTGAATAGATTACAAACATGAGTAATTTCACATAAGCATGAAGGAAAAACAAATATTTTTATGTAACTTTTTTAAAAGTAATCTCTGTGTCTAACACAGGGCTTGAACTCACAGCCCTGAGATCAGGAGTTGCGTGCTTCACCAACTGGATGGAGCCAGCCAGACACACAAGAACAAATATTTTAAGATTGAATGCTATTCACCTTTTTATAGTAAAGATGAAAATATCTGTAGCTCCAGTATTGTGAAAGTTCATTGTAAGCTCTCATTAGAGATTTCTTTTGTTATTTTCATTCTTCAAGTAGGAAATCTCCAGAGAAAAATTGGTAATCTACCACTCTATTTAAGTTTTTTTGTTTTTATTTAAATTCCAGTTAAAACACAGTGTAATATTAGTTTCAGGTGTACAATATAGTGATTCAATACTTTGTCCGTACAACAACCAGTACTCATCACTGGTTAGTGCACTCCTTAATCTCCATCACCTATTTAACCCATTCCCCCAAATTCCTCCCCTCTGGTAATCATCAGTTCTCTATAGTTAAAAGTCTGTTTCTTGGTTTGCCCCTTTCTTTTTTTCTGCTCATTTGTTTTGTTTCTTAAATTCCACATATGAATGAAATCATTTTGTATTTGTCTTTCTCTGATTGACTTATTTTGCTTAGTGTAATACACTCTAGCTTCCATCCATGTTGTTTCAAATAGCAAGATTTCATTCTTTTTTTATTACTGAGTTATTTCCATTGTATATGTACCATATCTTCTTGATCCATTCATCAGTCGATTGACACTAGGTCTGTTTCCATAATTTGGCTATTGTAGATAATGCTGCTATAAACATGCATTAAAAGGCATGTAAGCCTTTAAATTAGTATTATGGGTAAATACTTAGTAGTGCAATTGCTGGTTCACAGGGTAGTTCTATTTTTAACTTTTTGAAGAACCTCTCTACTGTTTTCCAGCGTGGCTGTACCCAGTTTGCATTCCTATCAGTAGTGGGGGGTTCCCCTTTCTCCACATTCTCACCAACACCTGTTGTTTCTTGTGTTTTTGATTTTAACCATTCCTACAGGTGTAAGGTGGCATCTCATTGTTGTTATGATTTGTATTTTCCCAATGATCAGTGATCTTTTCACGTGTCTATTGGCTATCTGGATGAGTTCTTTGGAAAAATGGCTATTCATGTCTTCTGTCCATTTTTTTAAATGTCTGTTTACTTTTGAGAGAGAGAGACACAGTGCATGCAGGGGAGGGCAGAGAGAGAGAGGGAGACACAGAAACCAAAGCAGGCTTCAGGCTCTGAGGTATCAGCACAGTGCCTGACATGGGGCTTGAACTCATAGACTGCAAGATTATGATCTGAGCTGAAGTTGGACACTTAACCGACTGAGACACCTAGGCACCCCTCTTTTGCCCATTTTAAAATTGGGTTATTTGGTTTTTTGGGTGTTGAGTTTGATAAGTTCTTTATATTTTTTGAGTTTATTTGTTTTAAAGAGAGAGAGAGTATGAGTGGGGTAGGGGCAGAGAGAGAGAGGGGGCAGAGCATCCAAAGCAGACTTTGCATTGACAGCAGAGAGCCCCACCTGGGGCTCAGACTCACGAATGTGAGATCATGACCTGAGCCAAAGGCAGATGCTTAACAAACTGAGCCATCCAGGTACCCCAAGTTCTTTATACATTTTGGATACTAACCCTTTATCAGGTATGTCATTTGCAAATATTTTTTCCCATTCAGTAGGTTGTCTTTTAGTTTTGTTGATTGTATACTTTGCCATACAGAAACTTTTTATTTTGATGGAAACTTTTTATTTTTGCTTTTGTTTCCCATGCTTCCATAGACATATCTAGAAAGAGGTCAAAGAGATTACTGCCTGTGTTCTTCTCTAGTATTTTTAGGCTTTCAGGTCTCACGTGCAGATCTTTAATCTGTCTTGAATTTATTTTTGCGTATGGTTTAAGAAAATGGTCCAGTTTCATTTTTTTGGAAGTTGCTGTTCAGTTTTCCCAGCACCATTTGTTGAATGGATATTCTTTCCTGCTTTTTCAAATATTATTTGATCATATAAGTGTGGGTTCATTTCTGGGTTTCTATTCTGTACCATTGATCTATGTGTCTATCAAACATTTAAAAGGTTAATACCTATTCTTTTCAAACTACTCCAAAAAATAGAAAAGGAAGGAAAACTTCCAAATTCATTCTATAAGGACAACATTACCCTCGTACCAAACCCAGATAAAGACTCCACTAAAAAAGAGAACTACAGGCCAATATCCCTGATGAACATGGATGCAAAAATTCTCAGTAAAATACTAGCAACACAAATCCAACAATACATTTCACAAAATCATTCACCAAGATCAAGTGTGATTTATTCCTAGGTTGGAAAATTAATTAAATATTCATAAATCAATCAATATGATACATCATATTAATAAAAGAAAGGATAAGAGCCTTATGATCATTTCAATAGATGCAGAAAAGCACTTCACAAAGTACAGTGTCCATTCATGATAAAAACCCTCAATAAAGTAGGTTTGAAGGGAACATACCTTGACATAATAAAGGTCATTTATGAAAAACTTACAGCTGATATAATCCTTAGGGGGGAAAAACTGAGAGGTTTTCCTCTATAATCACAAAGACTGGGATGTCCACTCTAACCACTGTTATTTAACATAGTACTAAGTCCTAGCCACAGTAATCAGACAACATAAATAAAAGGCATCCAAATTAGCAACAAAGTCACAACTTCCACTGGTTGCAAATGACATGATGCTGTATACAGGAAACCCAAAAGATTCTACCAAAAAACTACTAGAAATGTGTCTGACTTTGGCTCAGGTCATGATCTCACTGTCCATGAGTTCAAGCCCCATGTCAGGCTCTGTGCTGACAGCTCAGAGACTGGGGCCTGCTTTGTATTCTGTGTCTGCCTCTCTCTCTGCCCCTTCCCCACTCATGCTCTCTCTCTCCCCAGCCCTCTCTCTCTCTCAAAAATAAATAAACATTTAAAAAAACTGCTAGAAATGATAAATGAATTCAGTAAAGCCACAGGATATAAAATCAATGTACAGAAATCTTTTTGCATTTCTGCATACTCTTTCAAGAGAAAGAGAAATTGAGGAATCATTCCCATTTATAATTGTACTAAAAACAGTAAGGTAGATATGAATAAACCTAACCAAATTGGTGAAAGACCCGTACTCTAAAAACCATAAAACACTGGTAAAGAAGTTTAAGATGACACAAACAAATGGAAAAAACATTGCATACTCATGGATTGGAAGAACAAATGTTGTTAAAATGTTGATACTACCCAAAGCAATCTATACATTTAAGGCAAAGCCTATCAAAATACTGTCAGCGTTTTCACCGAGCTAGAACACACAATCCTAAACTTTGTATGAACCACAAAAGACCCTAAATAGCCAACACAACCTTGAAAAGGAAAAGCAAAGCTGGAGGCATCACAATTCCAGACTTCAAGTTATGTTACAAAGCTGTAGTGATCAAAACAGTATGGTACTGGCACAAATATAGACACACAATCCAGCATTTTCACATAATTTCTATAGTTCACACCTGGGAGCAGAAATTTCTACTGTTCTGCTTTTGGCATATATTACAACCTTCCCTGAAACTTAGGGTATAGTGTGCCCCTTTCTCAGCCTCTCTTTCTTCTCACAGAAAACTCATTTGCTCTTTCTTAAAATCTCTCTGATGAGGGTAAATTTTACAAAATCAGAAAATGTATTTTTAGATGAAAATATTCTAGCTATCTAGAAGAAGATATAAAAGCTATAGAGTTGGTGCTTCCTCTTCAATTGAGTAGAGTACCCAAGGGCCTGACCTCAGTCAGGTAAGAGGCTATTGACCTTTCCTTATATTTTGTTTGTCAAGTATGTGGGTCCTGAAAGTGAAAGGAGCATTTGAAAAACTAAAGTGAGCAAAGAGTTATTAAGACAAAAGGGGAGTAAATCCCTGGGGAATCACAATACTGCTCTTCATACATCTAATACACCGCTTCCATATAAAATGAGATGGTGAGTATCATCTCTCAGAATATGTAAGGAGAAATCTTCATTTTAGGCAGAGCAACATATTATTAAAAAAACACTACTGATTATCATTCATAATATATTTGCACTACACAAATATCATTGTAGCAGGACAAAATGCACTGAACCCATGATTTCAAATACACCTTTGGGCTCAACTGACACCCACATATTGGTTTATTACACTATTCTCCAAGAAAAGGAACTAGAGCTCCTTGGAGAACTGGCTGACTCTAGCACTTGTGCAGGGAAATTAGAAATGAGCCTGGAGCATTTTGTGTTAAAGAAAAAAGAAAAAACTCTCACTAATAGGGGTAGTCAAAGGGGTATAAGAACCAACAAAAAAAATGGTTCTAATGGCCATATGTAAAACATATTGAGCAACTAAATAATGTTGAATAAAAACCCGATGTACATAATGAATATGAGACCATACTTAATAAATGAATTATTGAGGGGTGCCTGGGTGGCTCAGTCGGTTAAGCATCTGACTCTTGGTTTTGGCTCAGGTCATGATCTCATAGTTTCATGAGTTTGAGCCCCATGTCAGGCTTTGTGCTGGCAGCAAGGAGCCTGCTTGGGATTCTCTCCCTCTCTCTCTCTGCCTCTCCCCTACGTGTGCTGTCTCTTTCTCTCTCAAAATAAATAAACTTAAACAATTAAAAAGGTAATTAATTACAGAGTAAATTAATAAATGGAAGAGAAGAGACAAATATCCTACACAGAATTCCAAATAATTTATGCAGATAATTTGACCTAAAGGAGGGGGTGGAGCATAACTCTCTAGTCCTTCAATATGGTTGTATATAGTAACTGCTTTCCAAAAAAGGTAGTATAAAAAGAGGGGGGAGGAGTAACTTTAGAAGTAAAGAATTCTGTAAAGCATTACCTCAGCCAAAGGATCAAGGTCAACATCAACAGTCATAAGTCATATTGATTGCTTGTAATCTTGATAAGATGTGATGAAAATGTGCTTTTACCTCTCTGATATTTTTCCTCAAAACTAGTCTAATTATATACACCAGACAGACACCAGTTGAGAGACATTCTACAGTACCTGACTAGTACATCTCAAAACTGTTAAGGTCATCAGAAATAAGGAAAATCTGAGAAAGTGTCATAGCCAAGAGGGGTCCAAGAAGACACGACACATATATGTGATATCCTGGGTGAAATCCTGGAATACAAAAAGGACACTGGTAAAAATTGTGGAAATTTGAATAAACTGTGTACTTTAGTTAATAATGATCTGGTTCATTAACTATATTGAACCAATATTGGTTCATTAACTATAACAAGTATGCCATATTAATATAAGATATTCATAACAGCAGAGACTGGGTATAAGGGTATATGGATTCTGTCTGTACTATTTTCTCTTTCTCTTTCTCTTTTTAATCTAAAAGTGTATTTAAAAATGGCCTTTGCTTAAAAAGTGCAGTCTACAATAAAAAGATGGATATATGTGAGCCTAAAGACCATTAAAAGCCCAGAAAAAGCCACTTAGGCATTGCAAAAGATGCATGGAAGAAAATGTTTATATCCTAATTAGATGTGTTGACAGGATTTTGTGAATTTACTTTATATTTACTCCCCATTTTCAATATGTTTATATGCAAATTTTGAGTGGAAAACTGGCATTGAGTTAAATCAAAGTTTCAGTCCTTAAAACAGCACAAGCTTTTATAGATTATTTAATTCCTCCAGTCCTAACTTTCCTGAGCAAGTAGAATAGTTCATTTATGAAATCATCTCCAACTCTAATATTTTATATTCTAAATTGCTTGATAGATATTATTTTAGTTTGAAAAAATTACCTTCTGATATGAATCTGACAACAGAATTTAGACACATCATATATAAACATGCCTTTTAATTCCTTTTCAAGCTCCCTTGTTATTACATTTCTTTATGGGTTACCATATTCCAACATTAAAATAAACATGAGTATAAAATATGGTTCACAAACAAAGTAGTGAAACTTCATGTGATTCTTGAGTAGAAAATAAGGTATTGCTTAATGAAGAAATAAAGAGAACAAAATATGCTTTATAGGGATGTTGGTGAAAATTGGAAGTGACTGAATACAGAATCAGTTTGCATGTATTCGCCTCAAGCTGTGGAGGCAAAGAGTAATGTTTGGATGAAATTTTTCACTGTAGTGTGACTCAATGCCAAAGTATAAGAGACCACCCGTTATATTCACATGAGATACATACCAATATATTTGTGAATTCCCAAATCAATAATGCCATTTTAGCATAACTTCCCCTCAACATTCAGTAAAATGTAATAGACAATTTTAAGTGACATTTGTTGCCTTTGATAATTCCCATAGTAATAAATGCGTTTAAAAAACTTAATTTTTTACTAAAATTCCACACCATGTGACAATTATTTTTTCCTTATGAACATTAATTTACAGCTTAACTGAATCAACCAAATATAAGTGATGATAACAAATGAAGCTGTGCTGTTTGGGCAATAAAATGCACTTGATGTATGACAATGATGAGCACGTGTTTTGTTTAATAGGATGAAATCAGTTTACAACAATGGAGAATGTCCCTTCAAATATTTTTGTGGCCCTCAGCAAAGACATCACCAAAATTCAGACATTGGGGGAAAAAATGAGGGATATAGGGCTTTTTGTAAATGATAGGCTCTTAAGCAGCATCACAAATTCAGTTCTTATAAGATCATGTGTAGTTTTGAATCTCTGCTTCTCCTTCTTTTCCCAATCTCCTGGATACTTATTCTGAATAGTATTTGACTCTCCTTCCCACGGTGCTTCTACCAGTACCACATTCATGGACTTCCTGAAGTCCTTGTCCACCATCAAGTTAAATCTCATCATGTATACCACACTACATAATACTATAGTTCAAATATTGCTTGTGATCAAGAACCAATTTTTTTTTAAATCAACTATGTTAGGTATTAGTTTATATACCACAAAACACATTTTAAATGTACAATTTAAATGAGTTCAGACAAATGCATATGCCTTTTTAGCCACTACCACAATTAACATCAAGAGCACTTCCATCATTCCCAAAGACCCCCACTTGTCTTTTCCAAACCCCACCCTCTACCCTGGCTCTAGGTAAACCCTGTTCTGCCTTGTATGACTGTATGTTACATTTGCCTTTTCTAGAGTTGCATATAAATGGAACAATACAGTATATTGTTTTTTGCTTCTTGCTCTTTACATTTAGCATAATGGGTGTTTTGAGATTCATCCACATTGTGAAATGTGTCAGTATTTCATTAGTTTATGTCGCTGAGTAGGATTCCATTGTATAGATATTCTGCAATTTGTTTATACATTCCCTGACAAATAATTAGGTTGTTTCCAGTGGTTTGGGCTCTTATGATTGAAACTGAAATGAACATTTTTGTGCATTTTATAGATAAGTTTTTAGTTCTTTGGTGTAATACAGAGACTTGGTATTGCTAAACTGTTAAAAATAAGGGCATGTTTAGTTTATAAGAAACTGCCAAAACTTTTTCCAAAAAGTAGTGGTTTCATTGTTACACTTCCACATATAAGGCAAGGCAAGATCCAGTTACAAATTTTCATCAACTATTGATTTTGTCAGTATTTTTAATATTAGCCATTCTAGTAGATATGAAATAATGTTTTGTCATGTTGTTAATTAATCCCCTAATGACAAATGACAATGAGCATCTTTTCACATGCTTGTTGGCTATTCTTATATATTTGGTGCAGTGTCTATTCATTTGCCCATTTTAAAAATTGGGTATGAGTTTTTTGTATGTTGTGGATGGAGCTTCATTGACAGATATGTGTTTTGCCTATATTTTCTCCCAGTCTATGGCTTGCATTCTTGTTTTAATCATGTTGTCTTTCAGAGAACAAAGTTTTTAATTTTTATGATGCTAGTTTTATCTTTTTATTGTTTTTGCTTTGTATCTAAGAATTTTGTTTTTACCTATTCAAGGTTTGCAAAGATCTCATGTTTCTTATATAAAATATATTTTATAATGATAGCTTTCATGTTAGAACTATTTACCTTAAGTTATTGTTTATGGTTAGAGATAAGGAGTAGAATTCACTTCTTTTTCACATGAATATCCAATTGTTCTAGCATCTTTAATTGAAAATATTTGTCCCCTATTTCTGAATTTTCTTTTTTCGTTAATCTACATATGTTTTTGTCAAAACCACACTATCTTAATTACTATAGTTTTATAGTGAGTTTTGAAATACAAATTTGTTCTTTTTTATTTTTTTGTAACATTTATTCATTTTTGAGAGAGAGAAAGAGCATGAGTGGGGGAGGAGCTGTCACCACAGAGTCCAAAGCAGGACTCAAACTCACGGACCACGAGATCATGACCTGAGCTGAAGTTGGATGCTTAACTGACTGAGCCACCCTGGCGCCCCACAAATTTGTTCTTTTAAAAAAAAATGGTTTGGCTGTGCTAGATTCTTTGCATGTGCATATATATTTTAGAATAAACTTGTCAATTTCTTCAAAATAATTTGCTATGACTTTGATTTAGATTAGTTATAATTTGAAAAGCAAAATAAGTGAGATAAGTAAGGTACTCACAGCCATGGGATTCATTGATCTTACCATATACTCATCATGCAGAAACAATAGAACCTGAGGAATGGTGAATGGTTACTGTATATTCACTTATGACAAAGCTGAGCAATGACAAAGCCTTAAGGCTTGTGTGGTGGTGCTGGTGACTTTTAATATATGCCCTGATAAACATATGAAGGCATTTATCCCATGGCCAGAAGAAAGCATGTGTCCTGGACACAGTGGGGAAGTAAAAAGGATAATTTGTGGTTTTTGTATATATACCTCTTTGGATTTGGTTGGTTGTGAAATTTAGTTTCCAAGTGAGCTGTGCTTTTATGGGAGAGACAGCTATCACCAAGTTGAATTGGAAATTGAGGCTTCCATCTAGCCACATTAAGCACCTTCTGATCCTGAACAAATAGCAAAGAGACCAGTGTACTGCCTGCGATGATGAATCCCAACCATCAAGGGGAAATATGGTTCCTGCCATACAACAGGGACAAGGAAGAGTATGTCTAGAATCAAGAGATTCTTTCAGACACCTATTTCTAGTAGAGTTTTTAGTGGATAACTATAGCAATCTCATACAAGAGAGGCACAGGCATCTCAGACCTTGATGAATGAAGATTTTGTTCACCCAACAAGTGAGGATCATTAATTAGCTGTATTCTTACTGAGGGAAATGACATAGAAGGGGTCGTGGAAGAAGGAAACCATTTGTAAGGTGTTTATAGTGGCATTGGTTATTTACAAAAACAAGAACTGCAGCAGCTAAACATATATATCTATCACTGATCATCTATCTATCATCTCTCTCCTTCTTTCCTTCAATAGTTTATAAAATGTGTTATATTGGTATTTAAGTTACATGATATCATTGGATGATGGTGACTGATCAAGAAATAAGTACCAGCTAAAAATGGATGAAATTATTTATGAAAGTTCTTTTTCCCATTTTTTATCCCCATTTGTAGGATGAATGATTGCACCATGTTGTGATGTGGTAATTTAGATACACACAGAAGTGTGTGTATGGAAGCTCAGAAGGTAAACTGGAAGAACAAACTAGATCAGAAATTTTCAGTTCATGTTCAGTACCATCTCTACCTTTCTAAGATTTTCTATCAGCCACAGCAATTGCTGTCAATATTACACTTCTAAGATTCTCTTGAAGAAATTTTCAGCCAGTGAAAATCAGTGTCAAAATATTTGGAAGGCAGAAAAGAAGCCATTATTTTCTTGTGGCAACTGTTGGTAGAGGTTTGGACAATGGTAAGTGGCACACCAGATTTCGTTTCAAGGCACCCAATTTAGCACTGCAAAAAGCTGAGGTTATTTATGGTGACATCCCTCTGTTCTCTATATTTACAGATTTCCTGAAGGCTAGAAGTGGCCTCAATGACCTTTGTTTCTCAACTCTTCCAATTACTCTAGAAATCTTATATAGATATCCTTAGGTAAAGAAGTGACAGAAATAGAGCATGGTGTGGGCTTTTGATGTACTGATAATGTTCTATTTTTAAATCTGGGTCTTGTGACATGGGTAAGTTTATACTAAAAAAATTCATTGAACTATAAAACTATGCTATGTATATCTTACAGATGCACATTATACTTCAATTAAAAATTTGTAGTGACAACTTTTGGTCAAAATATGTAGAATAGCTTTTATTGTTCTGGCTAATCCCTGACTGATACACAAATATAAACCAATAAATGGGAGCTATATTATTGCTGTAAATCTCATCAAGCAGGCTTTCCACCTCAATTTGGCCATGTTAGCCACCTATTTTCTGTGAAACACAATAAGCTTCACTTTGTTTTCTGTGGAAATAAGTCATCTGGAAGAGATTCACAATTTCCTCCTTCTTGAGTGCTCTTTTTAAATTTTTTTTAATGTTTATTTATTTTTGAGACAGAGGGAGACAGAGCATGAGTGGGGGAGGGGCAGAGAGAGAGGGAGACACAGAATCTGAAACAGGCTCCAGGCTCTGAGCTGTCAGCACAGAGCCTGATGCAGAGCTCCAACCCACGAACCGTGAGATCATGACCTGAGCCGAAGTCGGACGCTCAACCAACTGAGCCACCCAGACGCCCCTCTTGAGTGCTCTTCATGGAATTATTCACCATTTCTGACGTTTTGCTCTTATTTTCATGTTAGTGGTCATTGCACAGTCATCAAATTTTTTCTCTCTATAGCATGAGCTCATATTAATGTTCATCTTTCTGATTTTTCTGTTTAAGTAAATATACAACATGTCTCATATACTGTGAAATAATTTATAATACCATCATTGGAAAGATGAGGGATACAATAATATCAAAGAAAGTTATATAAAATGAATATTCAGATACAAAAACAGCAGATTTTGTGTAAGGTCCAGGATGTTCTTCATGATGATCCAAGTTTCTGGGGAAGAAAAGATTTGTTTTCTCAGGGGGGTTATGCAACTCCATAAAGAGTTGAACCATGACCCAAACATTTATTAAATAGCTAACATTTATGTCAGAGGTTCTTTTTCTTCTTCCTTTGTAGGGTTTATAAAAACAGAGGCAGACAGGCTCAATCACTGATTGTGCAGCATTGCCATGAAGTAGGATAGCCAATCAGCTCCTGCTTGCTCATGTTTCATGTTTCCTCTTCTTTGGAAATGCAGGTTTATGAAGTCATTTTCTTCCATCAAAAGCCTATGTTGTCTGTTCTATATACATTCTTTAGCTTATAAATGTTCTCCTCCATATTCTTGTTCAGCTTGAGAGGAAACATTTTTGTAATAACATGGTCAACAGAAGTGATCCAATCTGTAACTTTAACTTATAAAATTTGTTCTTAACATTTTCAGAGAAAACTTTATTTACCATAAAGCCAATCAGTTACAGAACTACTGCCTTTCCCCCAGTTTCATAGTAAAAAATTTTATGTGAATCAGTATTCAATTGAATAACATTTTTTCTTTTTCATATCTTTATGAAAAGAGTTGATTATCTTTTCCATTTTATCTAACCCTTTTGCTCTCCATGTTTGGAGCAATGGCTTTAAACATTTCCACTTCTAGCCTTTTCTCATTTTTCTGACAGGGAAGAGGAAATGGTTAAAGCCTGATTGCTAAGATTCACAGCGTGGCTTTACCACTTATTATGTGATCTTTAGCAAGTTGTACAGCCATACTGCTCATTTTCTTTATCTGGAAAATGAATATGAAGATAGAACCTACCTTGTAAGATTGAATAAGGATTAAACAAATTAGATTTATCAAGTGTTAGAACGTATATGACAAATAGTAAAAGTTGTACAAATGATGCCCTGTTGAAATAAGTAATGTCTGTATCTATGTAAATGTGCATATACATACATACACACACACACACACACACACACACACACACACACATACACACACATTCACACACACCATTTTAAAGCATACAGTTCATTGCTACACTCTATGCTCCACGTGGTCAGCTTACAAGTCCATTTTGGTCATCATTATATCTCTTTTAACTTGAACAGTCCATGGCATGGAATTGATGTTCAATAAAAATTAAAAAGATTGAATTACATTTAAGTCACAAATTTAAAATTATATTCTTAGCTTTCTTCCAAATTTCCATTTTCTGGTAAGAACAATCACTACTTTAAGCCTCTTTGCTCTCTCATTTTCACAAGTAGCACTACTGACCAATTTTTCTTAAGAGGACTGTCTCTCACCAAGAGACAAAGACTTATCACTTCATTAGAGTTCACTAGATACGCAAGTAGAGAACAACAAAGTCCTGTGGAAATGCATATGTTATGAGGTCCGCTTGTATCAGTTACCAACTGAGAGACCTGCCACTGCTCCCTGCCCTCAGAGTGCATGCAATTCAAATGTATGTTTCAAGAGAATGACCTAGTCATCAATGTCACCTTCAGAACCAAGAGTTAATTGTCATATACACAGATGTTGAACTTACTGACTTTAAGAGTATACTGTAATTCTAGATTATTGTTGATCTCCATACCATAGATTTATACTCTATGATTATTCTAGATTATCTCAGCTACTTCTGATTTATAGCTTTTATAACAGGAATATATGTTCATAAAGATGTTGATGTAGTTTTTCAAATGTAACAGAAAGGTAACAAAGGAACTGTTAAAAGATTAGAAATCCTGAATTGTTTCTGTACATTGTATTTTAACACTATGTGTATATATAACATATATGTGTCTTAATATATGTAATGCTCATCTGTTATGTATTATGTATCAGCTGATCAAAGTATATTAGGAAACAGGGAGAATGAGATCTGCATGAGACAATAGGTTCCTGAGAAAATACATAGGGACCAAAGAAAGTTATAAATGCTTATCTGGGTAAACCTGTGAAGAAAGAAATAATTACTGAAATTTGTTTAGAATATGGCATCGTATATAATTTAGGAAATATTTGATGTGGATTGGACTATTGTCATTGAATCTATTCTCCTATTTTCTCTTGATGTGCCAGGTGTCTGGACCAGTGAGTCACCTAGATCCTCTATAGCAGATGGTTCTCTGTATTCATTTAAATTAAAATATAACATTTTCATCCTAGAAGTTGATTGAAAAGAAAGAAAGGAGTTAGTGATTTATAAGCAAGGTAAATGCTTTTGTCTGGCTTTGTGGCTGACTCGGTAAAATCTGGATTATGTGGTCTATTCTAAGCATGATCTGTGTCATCATTTTCAAAGAGAAAAGTCCTGTAGAGGGAAAAAAATCAATTAATATAGTGTCAAGAATACACAGCCTACCTTCCAAACCCTACCTGTTTCCTAAATTTTATTCTTGCTAATTCTTTTTATGAAGACCAGGTAAAATTCAGTGTTTTACATTTTGTTCCTCTTACTAATGTTAGTCTTCTGTGTACAGGTCCTGGTATGTCATTAGGATTTTCTAATTGGATCACTAAACGAGAACATTTTAAATTTGAAGGAATGATTATCTCCTCAGGATGACATAGCTGCCATACATTTTAGAGGTGGAAACACTGGGTAAAATACTTCACTACCTTTCAAAACTTCATGATATTATACATGTAAGAATTTTTTAAACACTTTAACTTCTATGTGGAGTAAGGTATCTATAAAAGGATATGAAAAATTACTGAGGAAAGCAAGACAGAGATCATTAATATAATAATATGTACTCAAAACATAGGCTGGTAACATAAGTCATTGTTAAGTAGGTATCTCTGGATCTTGGTTGAATGGAGGTAAAGGCAGATGTGAGAAATTCAGTAGACCATGAACTTAAAAGGCTGGTGGATGTGTGGCAGTGTTGTCTCAAATATGGTCGGGAGTCCAAAGTAGTAAGCTAAGAGTAAATTTTCTTTGGGACTGGATTTGAGACAAAGAGCAGGGTAGGGAATGGGGAAGTAAAACGGTGTAAGGTGTTTAATATGGCACACACCTTTTGTGGATGATGACTAAAAAGAGTTGTCAAATAGAGACAATAGACAAATGTTTTGGTCTAATGAAACATATTTATTTCATCTATTAATTTACTTATTATTCACTAATTTTGATAATATATATTGAATACCATACCTTTGTGTGCATAGATCCTGTAAATACAGAGAGAAGAAAAAGAACACATGATTTTATAGAAGGGAATTATTAGAAATATGCAATTATATGTAATAGGAAAAGAAAATAATTGTGTGCTCAGAGACACTATAGTAGGTGGTAGGAATTTAGCTTAAGGTATGAGGGAAGGTTTCTTTAAGAAAGTGTCATTGCAACTGAGACCTAGAGATGGAATTATCTAGACAGTGAGTGGGGAAAAGGTCCTCCCACGTGAAGAGAATAGCAGGTTCAGCAGCTCCTGAGTTAGAAAAAGGCTGGCAAGGTTGTCAGGAACCAAGGAAGTGCAGACAGGCTCCAGTGTTGTGAATAAGAGTTTTATGAAGCAAGGATAGTAAGGTAGGTCAGTCCTAAAGGACCTTGTAGAACATAGTAAAATGTTACATTTCATCCTCTAAGCAAGTAAAAACCATTTGAAGTTTTGAGAGGGAAAGTGATGTGATCCGACGTATGTTTTATTGATATTCTTCAGGTTACTGTACGGAAATGGATAGAAGGGATATTAAAAGGTCAAGAGTGGAAATACAATAGCATTTGTCTAAGCTAGAATTGATAGTGGCAAGGATGAGGGCAGTGTTGATGAGAAGTGTTGGCAGATGGACAGATTCTGTAGTATATCAGTATGCTGAAAGCATTAGGGAAGCGCTCAGACCCATGGGACCAGGAATGACATAGGCCCGCTTGGCAGGCTGGACAGCTATAGCTTTGGTGACTGGTTAGAAAACAGGCATTATTAATTTTAAATCCTGCTGAGATCTAAGAAATGTTAGAAATCTATTGACCCTCCATATTGCTAACACTCACATGTGCCAAGAGAACAGCTGGGATCTGTCTAGAGCTTAAATTTATGAGTTCTAACTACAGTAAAGAGCTGAAATCATACTATTAGTAATCTAGTTTAGTTACATCATTGAATCACTGGCAAAGTAGTATTCTGTCACCTAGTCTGGGAACCTATCCACTTTTATAAGTTGTTTCTCAGTGGAATAAAATCAGTGTACATTGAAAGAAACAGGGCTCATGAAAAGTAGAAAAGTGGCAAGGAGAATTCAGTCTAAGATTGGATAAATGGAAGTTCCAGATATAGCTGTTCTATCAAAGGTGAGAGTGAACTGAAATTAAATGACTTACAAATTCTCCAAAAATTTTTTAATTAAAAAAATTTTTCAAGATAATACATAAGATGTACTCCTCATTTAAAAACAAATAAGAAGCTCTTGCAGAACTAGAATTAGATAGAAAGCTTCTGAACATAATTGAAGTTTAAGCTAAGAATTAGTATCAGGTTTAGGGTGAGATTTAGGAAACAAATACCAGTACATTGTTAAGAGTAAAAATATCAATTATTCTTATTAAAATCAGGACCAAAGATTTCTCATGAAAATTAAAATTACCTAGACTATAAATATTAGGCAATACAATAAATGTGAGAAAAAATACTATAAATATACAAAGGTAGAAAAGTTATTTTCATATAATGTAATTATATGTCTAAAACTCCAAGAGAAATATGTAATATTTCTATGTAATTTCTATGTAATTATGAAAATAGTAAGAGAAACTACTAAAATGGTTAAAAATTAATACAGCTTTTTAAAAATTCGCAAAGAAAAATTTAAAATTTTTGCTTATATGAGCCATACATCCAAAATGTCAATAGACATTTATTGTCTATTGTACCTGTATTTTATTTAAATAAAATTTAAATAAATAAATTTAAAGTTATAATGTACCTTTATTTTATTTTTTGTTTCACGTTTTTTTAATTGCAGTTAAAAAATTTATTTTTTTACACACACATACAAAATGTCCATATCATTACCTAAAAACATGCTTTTATTTTTGAAAAAAAATGGCAGCATCATACAAAGACCTATTATATATGTCCTGAAAATGTCTGGCAGAACTTACGTTAATTATTTTTACTTTTTCATTTATTTATTTATTTTTAATTAATTTTTAAAATTTAAATCCAAGTTAGCATAAAATACAACAATGATTTCAGGAGTAGATTCCTTAATGCCTCCTACCCATTTAGCCCATCCCCCACCCACAACCCCTCCAGTAACCCTGTATGTTCTCCCTATTTAAGAGTCTCTGATGTTTTGTACCCCCTCCCTGTTTTTATATTATTTTTGCTTCTTTTCCCTTATGTTCATCTGTTTTGTATCTTAAAGTCCTCATATGAGTGAAGTCATATGATTTTTGTCTTTCTCTGACTAGTTTTGTTTAGCATAATACCCTCTAGCTCCATCCACGTAGTTGCAAATGGCAAGATTTCATTCTTTTTGATTGCCGAGTAATACTCCGTTGTATATATATATACCACATATTCCGTATCCATTCATCCATTGATGGACACTTGGGCTCTTTCCATACTTTGGCTATTGTCAATAGTGCTGCTATAAACATGGGGGTGCATGTGTCCCTTCAAAACAGCACACCTGTATCCTTTGGATAAATGCCTAGTAGTGCAATTGCTGGGTCGTAGGGTAGTTTTTAATTGGGGGGGGAACCTTCATACTGTTTTCCAGAGTGGCTACACCAGTTTGCATTCCCACCAGCAGTGCAAAAGAGATCCCCTTTCTCCACATCCTCGCCAACATCTGTTGTTGCCTGAATTGTTATTGTTAGTCATTCTGACAGGTGTGAGGTGTGATATCTCATTGTGGTTTTAATTTGTATTTCCCTGATGATGAGTGATGTTGAGCATGTTTTCATATGTCTGTTTGCCATCTGGGTGTCTTCTTTGGAGAAGTTCCAATGCATGTCTTTTGCCCATTTCTTCATGGGATTGTTTGTTTTTTGGGTGTTGAGTTTGATAAGTTCTTTATAGATTTTGGATACTAACCCTTTATCTGATATGTCATTTGCAAATATCTCCTCCCATTCCATCAGTTGCCTTTTAGTTTTTCTGATTGTTTCCTTTGCTGTACAGAAGCTTTTTATTTTGATGAGGTCCCAGTAGTTCATTTTTGCTTTTGTTTCCCTTGCCTCTGGAGACGTGTTGAGTAAGAAGTTTCTGTGGCCGAGGTCAAAGAAGTTTTTTGCCTGCTTTCTCCTCTAGGATTTGATGGTTTCCTGTCTTGTGTTTAGCTCTTTCATCCATTTTGAATTTGTTTTTGTGTATGTTGTAAGAAGAGGTCCAGGTTCATTTGTCTGCATATCGTTGTCCAGTTTTCCCAGCACCACTTGCTGAAGAGACTGTCTTTATTCCATTGAATATTCATTCTTTGCTGCTTTGTCAAAGATTAGTTCGCCATACATTTGTGGGTCTCTTTCTAGGTTCTCTATTCTGTTCCATTCATCTGAGTGTCCGTTTTTGTGCCAGTACCATACTGTCTTGATGATTACAGGTTTGTAATACAGCTTGAAATCCAGGATTGTGATGCCTCCTGCGTTGGTTTTCTTTTTCAAGATTGCTTTGGCTATTTGGGGTCTTTTCTGTTTCCATACAAATTTTAGGATTGTTTGTTCTAGCTCTGTGAAGAATGCTGGTGTTATTTTGATAGGGATTGCATTGAATATGTAGATTGCTTTGGGTAGTATCAACATTTTAACAATATTTGTTCTTCCAATCCAGGAGCATGAAATATTTTTTTCATTTTTTGTGTGCCTTCCTCAATTTCCTTCATAAGCTTTCTATAGTTTTCAGTGTATAGATTTTTCACCTCTTAATGAATTCAGCAAAGTCACAGGATACAAAATCAATGCACAGAAATTGGTTGCATTCCTATACACCAATAATGAAGCAACAGAAAGAGAAATCAAAGAATTGATCCCATTTACAATTGCACCAAAAATCATAAAGTACCTTGGAATAAATCTGACCAAAGAGGTAATTGCATTTTTAATGAAGTTAACATTTTGTAATTCAATGCCAATAAATACCCCTCACCTGTGTTAAAAAGGAAAAACATGAAGGTTGTTACCTAAATTGTCTGTTATATCTACTTTAAAAATTCAGATTTTAAAATACACATTTTCTTAAACTACAAAAAAAAGTTAACATTTTTGCTGAAATTTTTGGTGTCATCTTTATAGCCTTTTCCAAATAAATATTTTAAACATTTAAAATACATTTGTGGGAAATGGTCAGCTCTTCCAGGGAAAAATACAAAATGATATTTAAAAACAAAAGAGTAGTTGTCTGTCTCTGTAGGTCTTTCCATTCCCATAGCAGAGTTAAAATGATACCAATTTCCCAAGAAAAAGTTAAACAAAAATTTCTTTGATTTCTTTGTGAATAAAAGCCTGGAATTACTTCAAATAAATGGGTCTATGTTACATTGATCTATACCAAAATATCTGCAAAATTTAGAACTGTTAAAATGCTCAAGGTCGTGGTCTCTAAAAGTATTATAATTAATAGAAATATATATGTTCAACTAAATTGCCTTGCTTAATTGAACATAATGTAATGATGGCAATTTCCATTTTTTTTTACTTTGCCTTTTATTTCAATGCTAAATTTCATTGCACTAACTCTTAGTTCACTTGTTCTGACCTCAGAAACAGCAAAGGAACAAGAGCTATATATTGCTATGAAAAGGAAATATGAATTTCAATTCAGAACTCAATATTACTTAAACCAAAAAATTTAAAAATTACCTAGACTTTCAATATAACTATTATAAATAACATTTTTAGATAATTTTTTTAGTATAGTTGACACACATTGCAACATTAGTTTCAGGTGTACAATTTAGTGATTTGACAAGGTTATGTTATGTTATGTTATGCTATATTCATACTATTACAGTATCATTGACTGTATTTCTTATGCTGTGTCTTTTCTTCCTGTGACTTACTTATTCCATAACTGGAAGCCTGTATCTCCCTCTCCCTTCACTCATTTTGCCCAGCCCCCAACTTGCCTTCCCTGTGGCAACCATCAGTTTGTTCTTTGTGTTTATATGTCCAATTCTGCTTTTTGTGTATTAATTTTGTTTTACATTCCAATTATGAGTGGAATCCTAATGTTGTGTTTCTCCAGTCTGACTTTTTCACTTAGCATTATACCCTCTAGGTCTATAATGTTCATTCAAATGACACAATCTTATTTTTTATGACCCTATAGTATTCCTGTGTGTGTGTGTGTGTGTGTGTGTGTGTGTGTACACATATTTTCTTCATCTCTTCTATTGATGCTCACTTAGGTTGCTTCTATATCTTAGCTGTTGTAAATAATGCTACAATAAACATAGGGGTACATATATCTTTCAGATTAATGTTTTCATTTTCTTTGGGTAAATACCCAATAGTAGAATTATTGTATCATATGATATTTCCATTTTTAAATTTTTGAGGAAGATGAATACTGTTTTCCACAGTGGCTATATAAATTTACATTCCTACCAACAGTGAACTAGGGTTCCGCTTTGTCCACATTCTTGCCAACACTTGTTATTTCTTGTCATTTTGATTTTAGCATTCTGACAGGTGTGAAGTGGTATCTCATTGTAGTTTTGATTTGCATTTCCCTGATGACTGATGTTAAGCATCTTTGCATGTGTCTCTTGGCCATCTGTATGTCTTCAGGTCCTCTGCACATTTTTTAATCGAATTGTTTGTGTGAATTCCATAATTTTCTTATATATCATTTGCAAATGTCCTCCATTCAGTAGGTTATTTTTTTGTTTGTTTTATTTTGTTGATGGTTTTATTTGCTGTGCAGAAGCGTTTTGTTTTAATGTTGTCCCAATAGTTACTTTTGCTTTTGTTTCCCTTGCTTCAGGAGACATATCTAGAATCCAGAATTCTTATGGTGTCAGGTCCCACATTAGATCATTAATCCATTTTGAGATGAATTTTGTGTGTCCTGTAGGAAAGTGGTCCAGTTTCATTCTTTGCATGTAGATGTACGTTTTTCCCAGCACCATTTATTGAAAAGACTGTCTTTTTCCCATTGTATATTCTTGCCTCCTTTGTCATAGATTCACTGACCATATAATCATGGATTTAGTTTGGGGGTTTTAATTATGTCCCATTGATCTGTATGTTTATTTTTGTGCCAGTAACATACAATTTTGATTACTATAGCTTTGTAATATATCTTGAAATCTGGGATTGTGATACCTCCAGCTTTGTTCTTTCTTAGGATTACTTTGGCTGTTCAGGGTCTTTTGTGGTTCCATACAGATTTTAGTATTATTTGTTCTAGTTTTGTGAAACTATTGATATTTTGGTGGGGATTCCATTGAATCTATAGATTGCTTTCGGTAGTATGGATATTTTAACAATATTAATTCTTCCAGTCCATGAGCATGGAATATCTTTCCATTTGTTTGTGTCCCCGTCGATTTCTTTTATCCATGTTTTATAGTTTTTGGAATAAGATCTTTTACCTCTTTGGTTAAATTTATTTTTATTTATTGTATTCTTTTTGGTGCAAGCATTTATAGATTTTAATAGGCATTGGGTACATTATCTCTAATGCTTACATTTGAAGTGAAAAATTCATTATCAATTCCACTCATTGTATTTAAAATTTTAGAAATTGAATATGTGTGTGTGCACTTTCATATATAGTTTTCCAAATCTGTTTTAAATTTCTTCCAAAGGCATCTCTTTTGTAAAGCAAAGCAAACCAAAACTAATAGCTGCTGTAGCAGTCCTTTCCAAAGATATTTAACGGTCAGTTTATTCTGCCAAACTATGTGTTTTTAGAATTATTTGAAGCAATTACTTTACAATTATTTAATAAGTTACATTATATAAGAATCCTTTTTAAAGAGTAAATTTTTACTTTTACAAAATGTACAAATTATTTGGGAATGCATATCTCTTTCATACCTGGTGATATGCAAAAGTAATTTGCAAAGGACAAGTGTCATATGCAAAAACATGCACATAAATGAATAGAAAAACAGTCAGATGGTAATTAGGAAGCCAGAAAAAAGGAAACTCTTCCTTATTCAGCTAGTGAGTTGAACTCAATAAAATTTTGGAATAGAGTCCTCAATTGTGAAGAAATGAAAAAATGTTTCTTAGACTGAAGTAGTTCTTTTAACTTAAGAGAACATGTCATAAACTGTTGAACCAACTTCAGTGGATAACAATCTAATCCAATTTGTCTTTTTAATCAGTAGAGGAAAAGGATCTTTCATAATATTGATTCTTAAGCTAAAGAAGACTCTGAAACTATCTGAACATAACCAAAAGATGGAAGTCTCACAAATTATTGAATCCTCCAGATAACTTATATGGTTGGTAACAGAGAAGAATAAAGATATATACCTATTATCTAGTTGATATAGAAGAAGAAAGGAAGCAGAATTCGACAAGGTCTTTGAATAATAGCCATACTTCTTACACTTAATGATATACATCGTTAAAACTCAAAGTCTTGGGGCGCCTGGGTGGCGCAGTCGGTTAAGAGTCCGACTTCAGCCAGGTCACGATCTCGCGGTCCGTGAGTTCGAGCCCCGCATCAGGCTCTGGGCTGATGGCTCGGAGCCTGGAGCCTGTTTCCGATTCTGTGTCTCCCTCTCTCTCTGCCCCTCCCCTGTTCGTGCTCTGTCTCTCTCTGTCCCAAAAATAAATAAACGTTGAAAAAAAATTAAAAAAAAAAAACTCAAAGTCTTGGTCTTTGACAAATACTTTGATTCAAGATGATCTTTATTAGTTGCCATCTAACAGTACTTTCTGTTACACACTCTTGATGTGACTTTGGGCAACTAAATATACCTCTTGCAGCTTTAGTTTTCTCATATGTGAAAATGGGGATATGGCATTTCTGTTGCAGGATGTGTGATGATTATTGAACATGTTAAAGCTTTTAACCAAGCACCTGACAGACAAAAGATGGAGGAAAATAGTGAATAGTAGTTTCCTTACCTATAAGAGATATTGAGTGATTGAGGAGTTAATACAATTTTGTATTGTCTATAGAAAACTTACACCTTATAAGGAAAGATGCAAATAGTATATTTCTGGAAAATTAGGGAAAGCATTGGAATTTTGTGTTCAGGTCAAATACCTCTTTAAAACATCCTCACACTGTGTTTCTCAGAGCAGGCAGTTATTAGAATGATTGCTTGGGAGCTGGGTCAGATTTTTTAAAAGCTCACAAAACAATGGAAAATAAATCTTTCATCTCCAAGTCATTTAAGCCCACTAATACTTGGTCCTAATAATTGCACCTAAAAATAAGACAAAAAAATTGACTATTGAAAAAAATTCAGTATCATGTTGTTTTCTTTCCATCTTTTATTCCTAACCATGCATTTGGAAAGTGAATTATTGTCAAACTTGAGATTCTTAGAGCTTTCTTTTTTAATGGAAAGATCAACAGATTAAAATTCAGAACTACAGTTTGGTATGGTCAAAGTTGAGGGGAAATTTGATTCATCATTCCTCACAGATTGTAAAGAAAGCATATAGTCAGTAACAATATGAAAAGCATGGAGGAGAAGAGGTAAAGGATACCCTAAAGTGTTTTTTTTTTTAAAGAGAGAAGAGACTTGGGGAGGGGGGCAACTAAGGACAGTAAAACAAGAAAGGAACCCAGGAAAACAAATTTGCATCTGACATGGTCAGTTGCAGCCTGAGCATCATGGAGGGAGGGGTAAGGTCAAGGGAGCAAGAGGCATAGAGGAGAGCATCAGGTAACTCTTAGAATTACCCTGGCTCCAGGGAAACCTGAACTCCAGTGGGAGAGCAGGTATATTTAAGGTAGTCCAGGGAGCTTTAAAAAAAGAGGGGGCGGAATTGGATATCAGAAAACATTTTGTGATGCTGTAATGAGATCTCCGTGTTGGTGGATTCATGCCCTAAGGAATACAATGCAAGTCCTGTCATTTGAAACGTGTTGAATTACAGAGAGAAATCTACTTGGATACTCTGTGAGGAATCACTCTTATCACATCTTTTCTTTTATGGTTACAAGTGGGTTTTTTTTTTTTTTTTGGTTCAAATTCTATGTTTTGTTTTGTGACCCAGCTGCTCCCTAAACAGAGGTACCTGCAGTTAGTTGGTGAGAGTTTTTATTATTTTTGTCTGTATAAAATTGTTTTTTATTTGTTTTTGTTTTTACTATGATGACTCTGCATTCCCTTTCTTTATCTGAACCTAGACAACAGTGAACTCAGAATTCCTCAGATAACTAGACCATCCAATTAGGACACTTATATAGTCTTCATAAACACTTGGGTAATTGGCTCTTTACATTACACGATGTAAGGAAATGGAATAAAAGTAGGAAATAGGCACCCTTGGCTGCTTCTCATACCTGACTTGTTTGTGTGGCTTTCTGCAGGACAGGCTGTTACTCTGTGTTTGCTTTTGTACTAAATCTGGGAATGTTTGCCACTCACCGTAGTGAAACATTTTGTCTTCCTAGGGATACAGATTTGTGTAGTTTTGCATTAACAAAAAGAAGCATTGTTTGTAAGTAGCCCAATATTTTTCAATGGGGGGGAAACAAAGCACTGAAGCAACACTCAATTTTTCTTGGCAAACTGAAGTTACCGTGTTTTATTTTGATAAATGATGCTAATGAAGGTTGGGGACTTGTACAGGTGTGTAATTTTTCATTTCACTACACTATTGTTTTCCATTATTTTCGGTTAAGCCACCTACATGCTTTTAAACACATTCTGTTAGGCAGACAACTTTCCCACAGCATTGTTTTTGGCACAATGTATTTAGTAAGTGAATAACCAAAGATGAATCTACCCCATATTCTTTCTTCCCATAATGCTTCTCATCCTTAATTTTATTGTTGCTGATAGTTCAGCAAAGCATGGGTCTTTGTCCTGCAAAACTGCCAAAATTAGCAAATGTGAGCTACCCTTTCAGAAATGTTTTAGGGCATATATAAACATTTTGTTAGAAATAATAGCATTGTGGGGCACCTGGTGGCACAGTGGATTTAAGTATCTGACTTGATTTCATCTCAGGTCCTGATATCACAGTTCAGTTCATGGGATCAAGCCCAGCGTAGGGCTCTGTGCTAACAGTGCAGAGCCTGCTTGGGATATTCATTCATTCATTCATTCTCTCTCTCTCTCTCTCTCTCTTCCTTTCCACCCTCAAAATAAATAAAAAACATTAAAAGAAGAAATAGTATCATTGTCACCATGTTTTAAGACATATTTAGAATAATAATGTACTCTGCCTTTTCTTGACCTTGTAATATATTTCTTTTAAGACCCAGTCAAATTTTCTCATCCAAAATAGAATAGATGGCTCTGTCAACCAATATGCAGTTCATGTTGACAGCTGAACACAGTATAGACCCTGTTACTTTTCAAGTACATTCTAGCTTATATACAGTTTGGGGACTAAAGCTGACAAAGTATCATGATAAAATAGCGTCTCTATTATATTATCTAAATTATGGTTTATTTGGTTTGTATATGTACAGAGTTAGAGGCAGTTTGAAATATAAAATAAAGTTTCTCACTAGATCTTTTAGCATTTCACTGAATCACAGAGGGAGAAGGAACTGCAACAATCATCTATCTCAACCCCCTCCTTTTACAAATGTGAATGCTGAGACACAGAGCTGTCAAGAGACTTGTCTGAGGTTGTACAACTCATTAGTGGCAGGTCTGCGATCAGAACACTTCATCTGGGTTATGTCCAATTACACAGTATTGTCCGGGATGAAATGATGCCTTTCAAACCAAAGCTTCTGGGCTATAGTTTGTCTGTATGGCTTTTTAAAATCTGCTTTTTATCTTTTTTCTTCCTAAAGGAAAACTCCATAAAGTTGCTGTGCTTCTACAGCAGCTGTCACAGGCATGTGACATAGCGAGTTCCTCCCACAGTAGACCTTTGATTGCTGATGGGAAAGCTTTTCTACAAATCCTGTGAAATTGCATTTCTTCTGTGCTAATTCCCTTTTTGGCATATGGCATTGGCTCATTCTAATCCTACACTTGTCTCTTGGTCTTATTATTCTAAGAACTCCCCTTTGTCCCGTTGTCAAAATGGTACATAAACTTAACCCACTGATTATATAAAATTCACTTCTTCACAAATTCAAAGGTTTTAACTTGCTTCAAAAACCTTTATTATCTAATATTTCCCAAATCCCAAAACTATGATTTTATAAGAAATGAAATCCTACTTGATATCAATTTGCTTAAGGTTTCCATGTGTTTCTGGCTCCAGGCTGCTTTATATAAATAGTCGTCAGTTCTTACGTGGTAATGCTTGAAACCTGTCTATGCAGGGTCACAAAAAAGAAAAGTTTTTAACACTTTATGAAAGGTGCTGGAACACCTTGAAAGTATTTAAAATTATGAAATCTTTCCTCTTCAATTGTGTGGCCTGGGTTGACATTATTGGATTGAAGTCACTTTGAACAGCCACTACAAGAATGAGTTTGGTGGACTAGTGTTCTATCAGGTAAGATTTTGGCATTCTGTTTCTCAGAATGTTAAAAGATTTAATCTAAAAAGCCTGAGAGGCACCTGGGTGGCTCAGTCGGTTAAGCATCTAACTTTGGCTCAGGTCATGATCTCACTGTTGGTGGGTTCGAGCCTGCTTTGGATTCTGTGTCTCCCTTTCTCTCTGCCCCTCCCCTGCTCATGCTCTGTCTCTCTCTCTCTCTCTCTCTAAACATTAAAAAATTTAAATAAATAAAATAAAAAATAGCCTCAGAAGTATGAAGTCTATTTTTTATTATTGTTAATCACAGACTTTTCCTTCCAGGCCTAGCTGTATTTTTCTCTTCCCTAAAAAATGACCCAGGCCTGAAGAGTAATCAAGAATGAGGGACTACAAATCTCTGTTTATCTTTTCTCCTGTCTTCAAGTGTGAATGTTTTATCCTCATAAATATCATAACTGACACACTTGAGGTAACTATAGATACCAAACTACAGACAATTATCCTAATTTGAGGTTAACTTGACACCAATTCTTCTTGTACTTGTCCCTCTTGATTTTAATTTCCCCACTTTGCAACTGTTTCTGACACCTTGAATTTTGATTTTAAGCAGCAAGTTTGAAATATCCTTTTAATTAATTAACAGTTCTTATCATTCACCTCTCCTCTGCATATACTTCTGATTTTGAATCTCTAAAACTTAGAAATTTCCCTTTCCAGCCATAATTCCAGGTAACACGATTTGTTGGTTTAATCTCCGCTAGGAGAAGGGATTTGGCTAGTTTCAGCTCTCCTCAGAAGCTACTCTGTCTTTTCCCCCTTGGCTTCAGCACTCAGCATCCCTTACAAATTCGAAATGCTCATAATCACGCCTAGAACAATCTGGAAGTTCACAAACTGGAACCATTTATTAAATATCTTTGGAGCCACTCACTTATTTTTCAGTTTATTGTATATCCAAGTAGTGCATACAGCACAGAGAGTTAAAATGTTTACCAATGCTATTTCCACAAAGAATATAATACTTTTGGAATCAAGTTTATGAATCTAAATTTATACTTCAGGGGTGCCTGGGTGGCTCAGTCGGTTAAGTGTCCGACTTCAGCTCAGGTCACGATCTCACTGTCCATGGGTTTGAGCCCCACGTTGGGCTCTGTGCTGACTGATCAGAGCCTGGAGCCTGTTTCAGATTCTGTGTCTCCCTCTCTTTCTGACCCTCCCCCGTTCATGCTCTGTCTCTGTCTCAAAAATAAATAAATGTTAAAAAAAATTTAAATTTATACTTCAGTTTCCTCGAAAGTGTATCTATTTTAACATAAAGCATTATCAGTGAAAACTGCAGTCAGAAAATTGTCAACTTTGGTATATGGAGATTTGAGAGACTTGTAAAACTATCAAAAATTTTAGAGACAGTGGTGAAGTGCTCAGAGGAGTGAGGCAATGTGAAATGAAACTATATATATATATATGAAATGAGTGTCACTCTAGGAAAGGACACACAAAACAGGGTAATGAATCTGAGGGAGTGAAAGTTCCATGTTGCTACTCTTTCCATGAGCTGAATTCCTCCAGAGCCATTAAAGAACAAGATATGAGAGGTCCCGGGAAGTTTTCCTTTCTTCATTTTATCCTTTCCTCTTCCTATCCTTCTTTTCTTCAAATAGGCTACAGATTTAGTTTCAAAGTAATTTTCTCTAAAATCTGTCTGGAATAAGCATTAGAATATGAGCATATAAAACTGGGAAGTGAAGGGTGCCTGGGTGGCTCAGTCAAGTGTCCCACTTCGGCTCAGGTCATTATGTCACTGTTGGTGGGTTTGAGCCCTGTGTCGGGCTCTGTGCTGTCAGCTCAGAGCCTGGAGACTGCTTTGGATTCTGTGTCTCCCTGTCTCTTTGCCCTCCGTGTCTGTCTGTCTCTTCTATCTTTCTCGTTCTCTCTCTGAAAAATAAACACACACTAAAATAAGTAAGTAAATAAATAAATAAAGTAATAAAGTAATAATAACAAAAAACTGGGAAGGGGTAGGAAATTATCCCTAATGATTTAGGAATAAAGCAAGAAACAAAGTGTAGGTGGAAAAATGAGCAATACATGTTTACTTATCTATTCAACCACTCTTTTACTGAGATCCTACTTGTGCTAGACCTTGTATAGTGCCTGGAGCATCCCAAGGTAAATAATTCATTCTTCCTTGCCCCAAGGAATATGCAGTCTAAGAGGAAGGAAGACCCAGATAACCAAGGTCTGTAATAGAGAGGTATATTGACTATAGTGATGGCAGTGAGGAGATGACGTTTTCTTAAGTGGATGAAAATATAGGTCTTATGGTAGATTTTATGTGGGAATGGTGAAGTATGGAGAATGAGGAAAAAATTATAGAATTTCTCTTTGTAAGAACACCTGCAAAAGGACCAAAGTCATAGACAGTATAATCCTGAATAGTATTTCTGCAAAGTGTCATCAAAGTGGAATGTGAAGTGAGTTAAGACTCATATAGGGAACCTTGTTAGCATACCAAGAGTAAATGAAAGAATTGATTGGTGTAAGGAAGCAGGACAAAATTATGTCTTAGAAAATTTTCTGGCTGTGTTATGGAGTGTAGATTAGAACACATGAGATTAGATCTTATTGGTAGATAAAATATAACTTTTAAAATGATATAATAATATCTAAGTTAAAGAAGATGGTGATTTTAACTAGGGTAAAAATTTGAAAGTAGGTAGACAGAACCAGCTACTCCAACTGGGAATTAATATTGATAGGACTAATACTGTCTTATCAAAGTAGGAGATTAAGGAAAGGAGAGATCAAACATAACTTAAAGAACCCTGACTTAAAAGATTAGATGACTCCATGGTTCAACGCCCTGAAATAGAGATAATAATAATAGGAGTAGATTTGGCAGAGAAGATGATATATTCAGTTTTGAATCTGTAATTAAGGTACCTATAGGATAAGTAAAGGCAAGTGAAAATGTCATATAGCCAGTTAATACTCTAAAGAGACATCAAGGCTTGAGATGAAGATTTGGTAGTCATCAGCATATGGATACCCTAGTAGTGAATAAATGTGATTGTCAAGGAAGATAGTGTATAATAAAGAATTCTGCAGATAAAATTAACTATTGGTAGGCAAAATCTGAGCTACTGGAAAAGATTTCTAGAATTAATAACCATGTCAATCTGGAAGATGTCATTATACCTTATTTTATAGACCTTTAATCTCCTTGTAGATAATTAGAGAAAGGTCATGCAATTTTCATTCTTATGTGTGCACTTAAAGTGAATCTAGGACAGAAATAAACATAAATTATAGGAAGACTTTGCACTTGAATATCATATTATTGGTACAGGATAAATTATGCCTCCCTGAGCTTAAACACTGAATTTAGTATCTTAGGAAATTTAGCCATTAAATTGTTTTTCATCTTTTTTTCTACCTTTCACCTAAACAATTAATAGGGTATTAGGAAAAATTGAAGATAATTCATGCCAGGAAAGCAGAGACTAAGATGCTTCACTCTTTTCAACTTTTATCTCCATAACTCTGATAATAAATAGTTATATGAGAAAATTAAAAATCCTGAAAGAGAAGAGCTAGACCCATAAGAAAAACAGAAGAGTAAAATCTAGGTGGGTGTCTGTATATATATGAGGGTCTCATATGGAGTGAAAGTTGTACTCACACTAGGATTCAGCTTTTTCTGTGGAGACTGTGGTATCAACAGAGGTCTGTTTCATATAATTTTGATCAGAGTTATGAGAAAGAAAGAAATGCAAAGTGTGAAAGGAGTCAGACATACAGGTTTGGTGCAGTAACAGCATTTCCATACTGATAACAAGGAGGATCGTAATACAGAGTTTATCATTCTTGATCCTTCGACTTCATCCAAGGTTGAAGGATCTGTTTAATAAAGGAAGAGGACTACAAACAAAAGAATTCCCCCTGCAAAAAAATCTATAAAACATTATAAATTAAGGGATACACAGCTTTCAAATGCATAAAAAGCAATCCAAGAGTAAATGACAAATCCTATGTGATACCACTCAGATGAGGAAGCTAAAGCAGACTCATAGAAGCAGAGAATAGAATGGTGGTTGCCATGAGCTGGGGAGAGGGGATAAGATGAAAGTTATTGACCAAAGGGTACAAAGCTTCAGTTATACAAGATGCATAAGTTGTAAAGATTTGCATAGCACAGAAACTATAATTAATAATACTATATTGCCTACTTAAAAATTTTCAAAGAGAGTAAACATTATGCTACATGTTCTTATAACAGTAATAATAAATAGGACAGCAGGAAATTTTTGGAGGTAATGGGTATGTTTATGGCATAGATTGTATTGTGGTTTCATGGAGATATACTTCTCTCCACACTCACCAAGTTGGATACATTAAATATGTACAGCATTTTGTGTCAACCATACCTCAATGGAGTGGTTTAAAAAGTAAAAAGAGAGGAATTCTCATTAACCAAGACCATGATGCTGGCTTTTTTCAGAGAAGCACTTTGGTGGATGTCAATAGGCACTGCAGCATGACAGACAGACACTATTCATTACATCTATCAACCATCCCTTCATTATATTTGTTAGCAGAATGCCTATTTTATTTTTCTTATTGGAGCTGTCTCCAAGTTGGGAAGATAAATCATGAATGGCCTAAATCAATCAGTGTGCTTTGTTAGCAAGTAGTTAATGTGGTCACATGATCCAGTAGCCCATGTGACATGAAGAGAACTCTGCTTGTATTCAAATTTTTTTCTAATAAAACAAGGAAAAGCACCTTTTTGTCTGAGTGCTTCTTTCCTTTCCTTACCACTTAGAATGTTGTAACATGCGGTGCTCTAGCAGTCATTCTGTAACCAAGAGGAGCAATATTTCAACACACTGAGTTGGACAGAGCAGGAAAAAAAATAGGTCCTTGAAGATAGCATCCAGCTACTGCATAAGTTCTGAAGTTATTGACTTCAAACTTTTTGTTAAATGAGCTAATTCATTGTCTTTAGTGTTGCAGCTAATGTGAGCCAAATATTCTGTTACTTTCGAAGCATTACTGATGCATGGTAACAGAAATAAGCAACTTCAACTTCAGCCAATAACCAACTGTCCAAAATCAATTTGGACAATAGATATTTCAAAGAGATGTTTCAGGAAGAAGAGCTAGGGTAGAGGGGTACATAAATGGCATATGCTACATGATAAAGAAGGGGACTCTGTGAAAACAATCAAGATGTTCCTCCCCCATAATTTTGCTTTGGGATAGAGATTTTCAAAAGGAGGATTTGGAAGTCTATCCAATAATCTGGGCATAACCAAAAAAATATTTTATTGGTTATTATTGTGATGTTGTCATTTATCTCATGGCTATTGAAACTTAGAAAAACAAAGGTCATTAATTGAATGGATGAAAATCTTAGTTATTAATGAACTGAGAGTATAATTAGTCAATGAGAAGAAAATAACATGCTAATGAGCCAAGTAAAATATCTGTCATAGTGTAACTACTCCTAAAATGTCTGTTAAATCTAACTCAAGTCTAAGTTCCATGTTTCTTGAAGAAGGTAACCCTAATAAATGGATCTTACCAATTAAAAAAATTACCTATAATTACTTCCCAGATATTAGTAATACAATAAGTTCTTCTTTGTTTATTGACTTCTCTTCCAGGGACAGAATTGGAGAGAGAGATTGAAGTGAAGAATAACCTATTTGGGAAACACATATAACTGGTAAGGAGGTGTGGAAGTGGTCCTGGGAAGGGAAGGCAGTGGATAAAAGGCATTCTATTGAGCCAGCTACCATAGGGGGCTAGAGGAACTTAAACTCATGAGAAAATCCTGGGAAATGTGGAAAACAGTTGCCTCAAAATTATCCTGTCCAAGGAGCCAGGCAGTCATTAGTTAAGGAATGCTAGGTAGGAGGGAGAAGAGTGTTAATTCCTTGATATTTCCAATTTCAGGAAGAAAAAAAAATCTCAGGTACAGATGAAGATACTGACAGTTGTCAATTACATTGAAAGATCAGCAAGGTATGGGCAAGTCATGGTCAGTATCTGCTACAAATATCTTTTAATCATAGCCCGCTCTATCAGTTCCTTGTGCTTTTTTCCACTTCTCTGGAAATATGTGGTACATTTGGAAGGAGACTGTTAGAGTAGAAACAGAGATGAATACTAATGAGTGGATGCAATGGAAGATTATTGACAAATATACCCATCTTACCTTCTTTTATCTTTCTTTCTTCTTGGCACATTAAAACTGAATCTAGTGTGAATCATATGCCTGGGACAGGACCTCTGCAGTCCTCTGATAGATGCAGTGTGTGGTTTATTGCTTTCTTATTTTCCCTTTGGCTTTCTTCTTCCACTGCTATAGACCCTCTTTACCTGATTCCTGGGTACCTAATTCCCTCATACTGCCCTCTGGTTGCCATAAATTTTTTACACCAACCTGATCATCTCAGAAATTCCCAGTGTCCTAAAATTGTGTTGTTCCAGGCCTTCCCTTTTCTCCAATCTCCTGTCCTATCATTGTCCTCAGCTAATAAATACA